>NC_090242.1:22917281-23217281 GCF_024489055.1 Chanodichthys erythropterus | reverse complement strand
ACTAAGAATACTTCAAGGACCACAGTTTGAAAACCACTGTTAAATTGATTTGGACCCAACCAATTATATTCAGGACCTGGATTCACCCTCCCTGCTCATGAAAGGCAAATAAGGAAAGAGCAAAACCGGCCTCCCACTGCTCTGCGCCCAGCAGTAAAGGCATTTACAGCACTGTAAAGACGGCTCAATTGTCGCATCCAGTGGTTGGTTGAAGTTTCGGTGGTCGTTTGGGGAAAGGGTTCACCGCCTGGTCAGGCTCTCAGGTTCTCCTGTGATAAATAAAAGAGGGCTTGAGGTATCGCTCTGTTTTCAGCCGACCTCACAGGTATTGATCAGGCATCAGAGCAGAGGCAGATCCTTTCTTGCCATTTCTTTCTCGATGTGCATGCTAACTTTTTAAGAAGCACTTGACTTCTTTCACAATTACAAATTTTTTTTAAATTGACTTGTCTCTGGGTTGCATGAACAATAAGATTCGAGTAATGGTGTTTTAAAAATGCAACACTCATGGCACGAGATGCTTAAAAAAAAAAAACGTGTATGACCTCAGTATTTAACTAGTCATCTATCATGACCCATCCCTACTCTTTACCTTTTATAATATGCTTGGTTAGTTGCCGCATATATGAAGTAATGATAACACTTTTCAATAAGGTTTAATGTGTTACAATTAGCTAATGCACTAAATATCACAAACTGACAATAAACAATTTTTCATTAAAAATGTAAATATTATAAAAGTTAGTTCCTGTCCTTGATTCTGATTGGTCAATAGCAGCGTTTTATTCACGATAAAACACTGCTATGACCGCTTCACTACACAACACCCTCAGCCAACCACTGTGTATCACTACACAACACCCTCAGCAACCACTCTTAGCAACGTAAACTGTTTGTTCTCAATAGATATTGTTGATTGAAGCTTACTGTATTATGTAGAAGAGTATTGTGAGAAAAAGATCGAGTGAGCGAGTTTATTACCTACATTTTTATAAAAGCAATAAGGTACTCGGCTAGTGCTGTATCATGAATAAGTCACGGCTGAAGGGGTTGCTCCGCTTCGAGTTGTGCCTAACAACGCCCTTAAGCCGTGACTTAATCACAATACAGCACAGCCTCTCGTACCTTATTGCTTACATATACAATTGTTGATTGTTAATGGTTATAATACTTATGGTTATAATACTTATAATATGCACTACCATTCAAAAGATTGCAAGGTTTGGGAATTTGAGTATGTTTTTATAGAAATCCATACTTTTTTACTTTTTTATAGATATCCATACTTTTAGAGCCTTCTTTCAAAAAAACTTAAATCTCGCCAAACCCAAACTTTTAAACGGCAGTGTATTGTGGAATTAATATCAAACTTGATTAATGGGTATTATAAAATGTTCTAAAATGTTCATTATTAGCTCATGATACCTAATGCATTAACTAATGTTAATGAATTAAACCTTATTATAAAGTGTTACCAAAGTAATTCATAATCAGGCTTGGACTTGGCTTGACCATATCATGTATACTTGCCAATGCAGATGAACATTGACCAACATCATCTTGCATATTTGCTGGCATCAATGCAGTAAGCAGCTATTCTACAAATTCCACATCGGTTTTGGTGGCAGCTTAAACAGAGGCAAACCGTGGTGAGATGCTAGAGGCTCCACTCATTTCCTGCCACTTCACACCAGGCTAACCCTACAGGTTCCTCCCCAGCCCAGCTCCTGTTTCCTCCACTTCTGAAAGCCCTTTGTCCTTTAACTATACCATCGGGAAAGCTGCCCAGAGTCATAATTTAAGGAACCATGGCCTGAAGGAAAAAAAAATAGAGGCGAGAAAGGAAGAGGAAAACACGTGGAACCTTTCACCTTTTGTTGCAGTGGAAGGGTTAGCTTGCCGCACACCAGGGTCATACACAGACATTTTCCTGTTGCTGATATTTGTTTTGTTTCTACATGTGGATTGTCTTCTAGAGTCCCACACACTGCAGAGGCATCCGTCTGCACATTACTAATATGTCTCCAGCTTGTATGTGTATGTGCATCTTTGTGAACTGAAATGCCCTGACTATATCTGGGGCTAGACAGCTGAAATGACAGTGTTTTACACAGAGAGAAAAAGCAGGACTGAGTGTGACCTGCCGGCCAGATAAATTGGTCTACTGGCAAAATGGATTAAGAGCTTTAAAGCTGGCTAAAAAACAAGTGAATGAATGTGCAACACTGTGCTCATTTTGAGCAGATAAATTTAGAAGCGTCTTTGATGTGAAAGTGTGTTTAGCAAGTCAATATTTGTCTGCTTTGGTCTGTCCCGAGACGTCCTCTGTCTGCGCACCAGACCGTGAAGCTATCAGAAGAAGCCTAGATATCCTCAGTGTTTATCTCCTTTGCTATTCTTTCTGTTCTCTGTGAAGGCTATATAAATATTAACCAGCTGACTTCTCTTCATTTTCTGATAGTAGAGCGTAATCTACTGTATAGTGTCTGGAAATTAAATCTGTGCTGCTCTATTTCTCTAGCTATGTGTCTGTGCAGGTACAGAAAAAAGTAAAATCTACGTCTGTTATCAGTGCATCTATATGTAATTTCGCCAGATAGGCCTATCATCACGTGAGGTGACCTTAATCACATTTTAAAGTGTCTTTGTGTTGCATTTGACCAAAGCGGTGATGCCTTATTTGCAATCAATTTACTCTTATGAATGGTTCTTTTGAATGATCCAATTTAAACAATTCATTAAACAGACTTACAATGAAGTTAGGGGTTTGAAACAGACTTTTTACTCTGTGAATCGCTCAGAGCCTTTACTGAGTTCACAACTGACTCCTTTACTGAACTGTGAATCATTTTCCAATTATGTCTGATTGAAAATGTACACAGAACCATTAATGTTATGTACACAATTAGATTTGTCAGACTTAACACAAGACTGATTACTGGCCTTATTCTTTTAAAATTCATCAAATTTAAGATAAAAAATATTACTGTTATTGTTCATCCATTAAAAAAAAAAAAAAAAAAAATACACACTTATTTCAGTCATCTGCTATGCTTTTACAAATACCTGGGGCCCGTTTCAGATAGATGGATGGATCTATCCCATTTAAGTGCATTTTACTTAAGTAAAATAATCTGCCAGTGGGGAAATAAAAATAATCTTAATGCAAATGGAAAACAAGATTAGAGTGTCTAATTCACTGGCTTCAGTGGCGTTGGCAGTAGCGCATACATAGACCTAGCTTGTAATGTGATTGACCTGGGTTCGAGTACGCCTTTTGCAGAGTCCGCTCTTTTCCCTTTTGCCATCACATATCACATCAGTTCATCAAAGTTCATCTAAGTTGTTCTAAGAACTATGTTGTCCTAAGAAGGTTTTAGGACAACTTTTAATGAAAGGTTTGGATCCACTTCAAATGTTGACTACTGTAGTATGGTTCTGCCAAAATAAAGTATAAATAGCATACTATGAAAATGAATATTTGTTCAATAACTTATTGTTCTACCAGTTTTCACCTCTGATATTAACAGTGATAAGAATTAAACTTGTATTGACTTGGAAGTATGAGGACATCTTTTTGTTGGGTGATTTTGCCATGGTGTATTGTAATATTGGAGCTCCATTGATCATGACTTTTCATAGTTGTGTTGCACACGCTTAACTCAAAGTCAACCTGCTTAGAGTTGATTGAACTAACTCAATTAACCCTTCACCAGGAGTCTGATTGACAGGTGATCTAACCAATCATAACACCGAATCCGCCATTATGTCTGACAAAGCAGTCAGGGGAGCAGTCGGTTCACTAGCCACTTGAACTGAGGCGCTACAGCTAACTGTCACAACACATTAAAGAGCCACAAAATGGTATTTGTTTAAATTTGAGACTTTGTTTCATATCAAAAGTAACCTCCTCTGTCTTGTCTGTCGACGCTTTGTCAATGTCCTCTTTGCTCCACGATGTCGCCTATTTTTCACTGTGTGGCATGAGATCGGCATGGCTGGTCGGACGTAGCAACAGTAACTAAAGGGGGCGGTTCTTTGCGAACGGTCATTTCAGCTGTTCCGAAACTGAAAACTCAGAGTTGGTTGAACCTTCTTATTGAAACGGGCCCAGTTTTTTTTTTTGTTTTCTTCTCTTTTTTTGCATATACCTGTAAACACTCAATTCCTACAATAGATTGTGATATAACGTGCATGGACAACAGTGCTTCTTAACAACCATCCGTATCAAGCGAGTCGGTACTTTGGCAACTAAAAAAGTCAGTTGGCTCTAAAATGCTTAATTTTAAGAGCCAGTGGCTCGTCTGACAATGCTACACAAATCTACTCATCCATGCGTCTACGCCGGCGTGCTTGCGTGAACGTGTGCATTTTAAGAGAGGAATCTGGCAGTCTCCCAGCATTTTTGTCTTGGTTGATAAAAAAAAAATTGCTCTGCCTGCGGTACACATCTAGTCGTGAGGGAACACACAGTTCCTGGCTGTCCTTTCCAATTGGCAGTCTCTGTACTGTTCTCTGACTGATAAGAGAATAGTGTAAATAAAACTGTACAGCACAGCTCGTTACCGCTAAAGGAAAAGGGAGAGCACGCTGTCTGTACTCATTGTTCTGACGGCACTGTTTTTCCTTTTTATATGGATTTTTTTTGCTTTTTTTTGTACGGAGTGTGCTGTCTTATATAACGCATTTGTGTAGGCTCACTGAACAGCAAGGGTTTTTTTGGGGGGGGTGTTTTGTGCTGTATTTGTCTACTCATGTTCCCGCTTCCGAGCGACAAGGGGGGGAGGCGTCTGATCAGAGTGTGTGATGAGAATCTACCTTTATAGCATTAGACAATGTGCTTGTTCACAGGTCTTTCCATTACAGCTGTGCTCTAGTATCACTCTCTTCGGGGACTCATCAACAAAGGCAGCGTGGCCCCACTCCTGGGTAATCTGAAGCTGGATGTTTGCCGCAGCTCCAGTAAAAGGCTCCAGTTGCATTCGCGTCATTTTATTCATGTGCACGACCGATTTAAACAAGACAGATCGACGCGGCGTCCTCCTCGGAAACAGTAAATCCCAGGGTTTCAGTTGTGCAATACGTTCAGAGAAGGGAAGTGAAAAAGGAACGGGCCCTTGGCACGTGGCACCTCTCCTCCACTTGTTGGGAGCCACGGTTGTGTAAGGACCCATTATGTCAGGTTCGGCATTGCTGTGGCAACTTCAAGAGAAGGAGGGAGGAAGTGGGAGTTGCTAGAGAGCAATTCTCTTTTTTTTTTTTTTTTTTTTTTTTGCTGGAGAGGCAGTTATTTCTAGCTCTTCCCCTCTGTTTTTGTCTTTTGGTGGGGAGGGGTTTAAAAGTGGGGTATGAATGCTGCCAAATCTGTGGAAGGTGTTTTTCCTTCACACTTTTTTTTTGTTTTTTCTGTCGTGCTTAACAAGAAAGTCACTATTGAAGGGAGAGGCTAGAATTTATCACTTTAATTCCATGACTTTTGCCAGGCCTGGAAGCACGCTCCTGCTGGGTGGCTGGATGTTGTCACCCCCTGTGAGATAATGACCTGCTTCAATAAGCTGCCGTTTATGTTGTGGGGTGGGTTGTAAAGTCTGGCCTCTCCCTCTCTGCCACTTAAGGTGGTGATCAATGTCCCGCTGGCCCTCTATCTCAAGCTACTTTAGTTCTTGGACCTTCCTGCTCCGTGGCCAAATGTCAAACCTGCTCAACACCAGCACTGGGCAAAATCTGTCTGTCTGTCTGTCTAGTGTTTTGTCTGTCTGTCTGTCTAGCGTTCTGTCTAGTGTTTTGTCTCTCTCTCTAGCACTTTGTCTGTCTCTCTAGTGTTTTTTCTGTCTGTCTAGCGTTTTGTCTAACGTTTTGTCTCCGTCTAGAGTTTTGTCTGTCTGTCTAGCATTTTGTCTTTTTTTTTTTTCTCTCGCTGTCTAGCGTTCTGTCTGTCTGTCTAGCGTTTTGTCAATTCAATTCAAAGTGTGCTTTATTGGCATGACAATTGTTACAAAGTATTGCCAAAGCATTTCTATCATCAACATACAGTAAATCAAATGTATATATAGAAACATAAAAAAAAGTCTCTGTCTAGCGGTCCGTCTAGCGTTTTGTCTGTCTGTCTAGTGTTTTGTCTGTCTGTCTGCCTGCCTCTGTCTAGGGTTCTGTCTATAATTATGAATTTCTTTGAATTTCAGTTTATTTTAATTTTATTTCCTTACATTCAAATGGCAATTCTGCATCATGCTACTTGAATTGTTATTGAATTCAGAATCAAACAGGTCATCCCAAATGATACTACTGGTCAAGCCAGAGCTGTCTCAAACAGCAATGTTTTGAGTTTGCCATAGTAACGGTATTTACACTTTTTGCACTACATATGCTATGCATTCAATTGCATTCAACACTGATTGCAGTAGGCAAGATATAGCATTTCATGGTTGATGCATACACAAAAGTAACCAGTTCTGAGGTTTGTCTGTCATAGTTCCTCTTTATATGCAACATTTGGTGACATGATGTGACCACAGGTAATAATGATGTTTGATTTCTTGAGCCATTTAAGAGGAACTCGTTTGTGCCACATTTGAAAGTTTATTGCTGAGTGGAATCATCTGCAAGAAAAAAAAAAAAAAACTCTTTCCTACTGCCTGACAGTACAGTATGTTTTGTAACTTCACAGTGGTTGCGAAATGGACTTTAGTTAGCTTTTTTTTAATCTGAGCTATGACTTCCTGTTGTGCCTTGTGAAGGTGGTAAGACACATCAACGAGAGCTGAAAGATCTGTTACCAATTTTAAAAACTCCCTTTTGATTGAGCAGATAAATACAATGTAAATCAATTACAGTGTTTCTGCTTATTTCTGATTTATAGATCAGATGGTATATTAACATCCTGTGGTCTCGCAGTTCCTCCTGGTGTCCTGTTACAACATCAGAACTTGCTATGCAGATGTCAAATGCATGGCTTCTTGTTTTTATTTTCTATTTAGAATTGTTTGACAGCATTTGTGTGATTTATAGTGAAAGAGTGCCTTGAATGCTAAATCCCTATTATGATGCATTGCTTAAATTGCACAGTGCACACAAAATCAACGTCTGGCATATGTATCCTCCAAAACACATTGTAAACACTGTGTTTTTGCCAGGAAGTTTTATTGAAGCGAATCCAGCAGATTTCTAACTCTCAGGCACTGAATCATTTCAACTATTCCTGGGGTTCAAATAAAAGCTATGACACCATGCACCACTTGAGGACCCCCAGAAGGATGTAGATTGAATAACTAGCTTTTTTTTTTGTCTTGTAGCTGGTGAGAAAGCCATCGTCTGTGACCAGTGTGGAGCTCAGTTCCAGAAGGAAGATGCTCTAGAGGCCCACCGGCAGATCCACACAGGTGCAACACAAACACCAATCCACACTGCACACATCAAATACACTCAAATGTGCGGTGTGTGTATGTGTGTATGTATGTATACAGTGCTCAGTGTAAATGAGTACACCCCCTTTGAAAAGTAACATTTTAAACAATATCTCAATTAACACAAAAACAATTTCCAAATTGTTGACAAGACTAAGTTTAATATAACATCTGTTCAACATATAACATGAAAGTAAGGTTAATAATATAACTTGGGTGTACTCATTTTTGTATCACCCTAATTTGAGTAAAACTGAAAAATGTGTAATCTCACAACAAAAACTACTACATCTAGTACTTTGTATGGCCTCCATGATTTTTAATGACAGCACCAAGTCTTCTAGGCATGGAATGAACAAGTTGGCGATATTTTGCAACATTCTTCAAGAATGACCTCTTTTAGAGGCTGGATGTTGGATGGAGAGTGATGCCCAACATGTCTCTTCAGAATTCCCCATAGGTGTTTGATTGGGTTCAGATCAGGAGCCAATGAATCACTTTCACCCCTATTCTTCAAAAATCCAACAGTGACCTTAGATGTGTGTTTAGGATTATTGTCATGTTAGAAAAGTGCACGACGACCAAGGGCACAGAGTGATGGTAGCATCTTCTCTTTCAGTATAGAGCAGTACATCTGTGAATTCATGATGCCATCAATGAAATGCAGCTCCCTGACACCAGCAGCACTCATGCAGCCCCACATAAGGACACTGCCACCACCATGTTTTACTGTAGGGAACATGCATTTTTCTTTGTATTTGTGACGCCGTACAGTTTTGAAGCCATCAGTTCCAAAAACATTTATCTTTGTCTCATCACTCCAGAGTATAGAGTTACAGTAGTCTTCATCTTTGTCAGCATGGACCCTGGCAAACTCTAGGCGGGCTTTTTTTTGTGCCTGTGCTTTAGGAAAGTCTTCTTTCGTGGACGGCACCCATGCATGCCATTCCTCTTCAGTGTACGCCGTATTGTCACAGGAAATAGTCACCCCAGTTTGTTTTACTTCTTTAGATAACTGCAGTGAACTTGCATGCCGATTTTCTTCAACCCTTCTCATCAGAAGATGCTCCTGTAGAGGTGTTAACTTCCGTGGATGACCTGGACATCTCTGTGAGATGGTTGCAGTTCCATCTTTTAATTTTTGTACCAATTTTGCTACAGTATTCTGACTGATAAGTAAAGCTTTGCTGATCTTCTTGTAGACTTCACCTTTCTGGTGTAAAGAAATTATTTTCTTTCTCAGGTCTCTGACATTTCTCTTCCATGTGGTGCCATTGCTGACAGCATGAATTGGGAAGGTTTTAACACCCTTTTATAGTCAAATGTCTGCTGGACACCTGTGTAATGAATAATTAGACTCACCTGTGGTTGAATTCTTGTTAAATTAGACATTTTTAGTCTAAAATTTAGCTTTGCTCCAGAGACTTTCAGTGGGGTTTACTCATTTTTGCATCACCCTAATTTGAGTAAAACTGAAAATTTTGTTCTCTAAGTTATATTATTAATGTATTTGTGTTCATTGAGATATTGTTTAAAATGTTACTTTTCAAAGTGTTATATATATAACACTTTGAAAAGTAACATTTTATATATATAATATAATATAATATAATATAATATATACTATAAAGTGTGTGTATATATATATATATATATATATATATATATATATATATATATATATATATATATATATATATATATATATATATATATATATATATATATTTTTTAGATTTAGCTTTCTTTTGGTGAATGTTTTGTCCCCAACTATAGCCAAGCACAATCTAAGAAATCTTTTTTAACTATAAGCAATGTAATACCAAATGTCAGATTGTAAACCATTTGCGTTCTAGGACGAAAAGTTAGCTCTGTGTGTTTACTTGCAGAACATGGTAAACACTTGCAGAACATGGTAAACAATCAGCCACCTTGGTTATTTATAAATGGATAAAGCTTTGAGTCTCGATCATGTGTTTGAAGGGTTGTCCAACAACTTCTTGGGACACGCGGTGACAGAAAAACGTTTACTGGAGGAGGTGAAAGGCAAGCCACCATCTATGGGGTAAAGCTGGCACCCAACCCCAACAATTACTCACATACATACCTGCTTGTCATTCTATGCCGACAAATTATTGGTTATGGGAAACAGGGCAGTCGTGGTCAGGCTTGGTTAAATCTGTTTGTTTAATAGGTGCCCTCAAAACAATGTTGTGGCATGGAAGAAAGACCTCTCCAGTTTCCGCCTCTGCTTACATTCTTGGTGGCAACCTGAGT
Source organism: Chanodichthys erythropterus (assembly GCF_024489055.1). Taxonomy (NCBI): domain Eukaryota; kingdom Metazoa; phylum Chordata; class Actinopteri; order Cypriniformes; family Xenocyprididae; genus Chanodichthys; species Chanodichthys erythropterus. The sequence continues at coordinate 23,207,601 of NC_090242.1, read as the reverse complement.
GGGGTATGCGCTGGTGCACCTGACCCTGATATGATGACCTCTGCTGGGTTGTTGGACACGAGCTGTGCTGATGCATGTGGCTCTCAGTACACTGCCATGCTATGACTCCTCACTTTCCAGACAGCCCTCGCTATCTGCCCTTGGGAGAATGTTCTTGCACAAACGTGTCTAGCACTCCACAGCAGAACAGTCTGGCTCGCTTAGTTCACTTTGGGTATAGAAAGCACCATTGCTGCATTACATGTATGATTCATCACACCCATGAGGCCTTGAACCACCTTCAGGAACTAGGTACTTGAGATTGACATACTTAAAATGTACAGTCAGTAGTTCAGCATGTTGAATTAAGCCTTCATACGCAAGTAGACATACTTGAACGAAGATCTGATGGCTGCCAAAATCCCACTTAATCACCGTTGTGATAGTCATTTATAAACTCAGTTTAGGGTTTGCAATTGGGTCGATGTGTGGAAAATTTGTGAGGGCTTCCAATCAGCCTATAGTTCATTGTGGCTTCAGTATTTGACTTCCACAAACAATCTCTCTATATGAACGAACTCAACATGTTCCATACCTAGAGCTGGCAACATAAAGTAAAGACTAAAGACTGGCGTAATGACTGCTGAAAATGATATTTATCAATGATATTTATTGCCATTTATTTTTTTCTGTTGTTTGCTGTTAGGTGTATACACTACCATTGAAAATGTAGGGTCAGGTAGACACCAAACCCCTTTTATATTTAGCAACAATGTATTAAATTTATCAAAAGTGACAGTAAAGATGTTACAAAAGATTTCTATAGTATCTCAAATAAATTCTTTGGAACTTCCTGTTCATCAAAGAATCCTAAAAAAAAAAAAAAAAAAAATCTATCATCCTCCACAAAAATTCTAATCAACACAAATGTTTTCACCAATGATAAATGGTAATGTTTCTTGCACACCAAATCAGCGTATTTCAGCTAAAGACTGGAGTAATGGCTGCTGAAAATGTAGCTTTACCATCACAGAAATAAATTACATTTTAAAAAATATTAATGAATAAAACGGTTATTTTAAATTGTGATAATATTTTACAAATTTACAGTACTTACTGTATTTTTTAATCACATAAATGTAGCCTTGGTGAGCATAAGGGACCTCAAAAAAAAAAAAAAAAAAAAATCTATCCTACCCTAAACTTTTGAATGGCAGTGTACATCTTGATAATTTTATTTATTTTCAAACCCCAATCACAGAAACTACCTGCTGAACAAACAGTTCAGATGTTTAATGTAATAACTAAAATATCCACCTAAACTGAAATTTTTCATTTTTCATTTATTTTTTGTTCATGTAATTTTTTCTTATTCAAAAAACATTGTTCATGCATTGTTAATATCGCTTTTGTTTATCTTCATATTTTAACGTATTATGTTTTAATTGATATAATTTAGTTTTTCTTTGTCTTTATCGTTGAATGAATCAAAATATTCTTTGTTGACCATTTTCATCAGAAATTACTAGCTTTTTTACTACTGAAGTATTATTAAAACTTGTCTTACGGTTCTCATAATTGTGAGATTAGTCTAAAGAGGAGACATAAATGGAGAGTTCACCCAAAAAAATCTGTCATCATTTACTCCCCATCAAATTTTTCCAAACCTGTATGGTTTGGAAAAAAATACTATGGAAATCAATGAGGTCCATCAACTGTTTGGTTACTGACATTATTCAAAATATCTTCTTTTGTGTTCAGCATAGAAAAGAAATTCATACAGGATTGGAACAACTTGAGGGGGAGTAAATAATGACAGAATTTTCATTTTTGGGTGAACTCTCCATTTAATTGGCAATTATTGGCAATATTCACATTTTTGCAGAATCTTTGTGAATCTATTGTGAATATCCCATATACCGATCCCAACTCTGTCCTGGTCTCAGAGCTGGTTGGTGTACTTTGTGTTATTTGACAGACATGTGTAAAAGGCATGCCATGCCCTCACTGACCGGGCCTCCCGAGAGCCTTGACCAATATGGGGCCCATTGTAAATAGGGGTTAAACAGGGCTAACGATCAGAGAAAGGCATACCAGTGGAAAAGCCTGGCTAAATATAGATTTGGAGTCTGGAGTAAAAAAAATGGGCAGTGAAACTTGTCTTCCTGCCAGGGACCTGAACAGCAGTGAGGCCAGCCTCCCCTGTGGCTACCAGGCTTATATTTTAAATGTGCTATAACGCATGGCTAGTTTGATACGCTGGCTTTTTTTTTTCCACAGTCCCTCAATATGCTCACCCATATGCTTCATTTTCACAGCCTAGATAGACTTGAAGTGGGTTATTAGGGGATTTTATGTCTGCGGCTTCATGATTTGTTTTTTTTTTTCCTGAAAACATGACCCACAGACATCTTGCTACGTCTTGCTACAATCTGAGGGTGACGTAAGGGCCACAACAGGAAATGTTTGTTTCACCTTATCTCCCACTCTTAGCCAGACCAGAGTGACAAACCCCACATCTAAAACCTTGATGCGAAGCCAAGTCTGATTTTGCCCTGCCGTCCACTTGTGCTTATGTTATGCTAAGTGTTACTTAACAGGCCAAAAACTGCATCTCTGTCCCCACACCAGCCCTAGTGGATGTGTAACTCGCAGTTGCACCCTCTTTATAAATAGTTAACGGCTGTTGGCATGGTGGTGGTGTTTACGATGGGCAAAGTTTTCTTGTCGTTGTAAACATCCAGGTCTCGGTTTTCAAGTTGGCAGCTTGTCTGGCAAAAGGCTGAAGTGCAGCGGTCATTTCCTGTAATGCTATCAGGAGAACTGCCGATTAAGTCAACCTGCATGGTTGAATGACGAAACAGTAGCCATTCATGGAAAATCAGATGCCGCAATGATTGAATAACACGGCAATAACAAAACGGAAACAAAATTAGGCACGATGGAATAAGTCCTGACTGATAGAATATTGAATCTGTTTAATTTTGCCAGTTTGTGGATGTCAGATTATTTTCTACTTTTCTCTAAAGCGGCTTTTTTTAACCAATACTTTTATTCAACAAGGGTGCATCAAATTGATAATTGGTAAGGATATTCATAATGTTACAAAAGAGTTCTATTTCAAATAAAAGCTGAACTTCATCAAAATATTCATCAAAGAATCCTGAGAAAATGTATCACGATTTCCATTAAAAAAAATGAAGCGGCACAACTGTTTTTAACATTAATAAGAAATGTTAGAATATTAGAATCATTTTTGAAGAATCATATGACACTGAAGATTTAGGCAATGGCTGCTGAAAAATTCAGCTTAGCCATCACTAGAACAAATTACATTATTATAATGCAAAATGGTTATAATGTAATGTTATTTCACAATATTATTGTTTTTTTTACTCTATTTTTGATTAAATAAATGCAGGCTTGGAGACTTTTCACACAAATACATATAATGTATGTGCGTGTAAAGGCCATTGTTGGCAAGTAGATTCAAATGTTTAACTTGTGTACCAAAGGATCTCAAATCTAGTTAAAATCTTAGTTGAAAGACCTTTTGTTAACTTGTTTGAGTTTTAGATGGTCGGCACGATTCCTGCCTCATTCCAGACTAACACCGCCGCTTCAATGGATCCCTTTGTAGGCTCGTCTCATTTCTGTTGATGTCAGAGAAATCAGCTGCTGTGATATGTTGATTGGAAGAAAAAGGGGCCCTTGTATACAGCCTGTAGTTTTTCAGACTGATAAATTGAGTTTGTTTCGCCTAATTATTGACATGTTCTATTTATTTAACATTTAATCATCCTCTGTGCAGCAAAGAACATAGATAAGATAGCATTTGAGTTAACTGAAAGTATCAAAATGGCTCATTATATATCTGAACTTTACAGTGTGGCTCCTCAAATGACTTGGATCTGTGTTGATGGCATTCTTTGGTGAGGTGTTTGCTGCCTGTGACGTCAGGGGCTTTTAGACAGTTGGAGAGGTTGGTTAAGGCACATAAATGGCCGGTCGTGTTTGGTGCCAAGACTCCGAGAGAAAAACAACATCATGTGCTGTTGTTGACGCACAACCCCAGTGCTACTGGAGTCTCAGTTCTGACCTACTTTAAAGGGCAGCCCAATTTGAAGAGACTTCAACTCCACGATCACTTATCTCAAGGGATTGCAATGAAAAATTCACTCATGAATCTTGCTGAAGGGGCCTTTGTGTGTTTTTGTGCATTTTAAATAAGGGGTATTGACTTTTACTGAGTGTGAAGCGGCATGTCCCTTTTCAATCTGAAGCACTGATATGATGTCTAGCCGAGAGATGTGCTTTACCACACACAGTGGTGCTTTATTTGCTGTGACAGTTTGGATGGAAGATTTGAGATGAGGGGGGAAGTCCCAGCATTTCTGCAGAAGCTGTGAAACTCAGAATTGTGTTTTGACAAAACTATTATGAGGAAAATGACCATGAAGCTCCTGGGTCTCCTCAATCACATCTTTATTGATGAGTCAGTTAGGCTTCCAGGACTCCCCAGCTCAGTGATCCACCTCAAAACATCACATCCATTATTAGTTTATCATTCACAGAAGCTGTTATAGACGGTGGTGTAGTTGTCACACAGCCTTCTTTAAACTGTCCGAGCAGCTGACTGCATGTGAATCCATATATAATAGCAACGGCTCCCCCTTCCCTCTTGATTTCCTCTCATCCTTTTTAAGTCTTGTGTTACAGGGAAAATATGCAAACCATTTTGGAGAGAGAACGGCGGATTTGCTCGGTGGGAACACGGCGTGACTCCAGTGAACCAGGCCACAGAGTAAACACTTTCTTCTCTGAAGCCAGAAATAGTTTTGACAGAGTGAGAGAAAGGAATAGAGCAACACGGCTGTGTTTTGGCACAGTGAGAAAGAGAAAAGAGAGCTTTTTTTGGGTTCCCTTGCCCCCTCCCAACACTTTCTCTCCCACATCTGAAAATATCCCTGAATAATGTGCCCAAAGGCTTCCACTTCTCAACCCCTCCACAAGCTTGTCACTCTCGCAAATGGGGTCGGTGCCACTGGTAAACACAGGTCATGTCATACCCCGCTATTAACTCAATCACACCGCTACTAGTAACGGCTGTTAGGCATTTAGTTAATTGTGACGTAATTAACCTGTCAGTGTGCATTAAAGTTGCACAAGCCAATTCATATGAATATGGGCTGGTTTGGGCATCCTGTTCAATTTCCACAAAGGCAATTTTGTTTGCTATAGTACTCAAGAGACCATGAGGGGACATCTGCCTTTGAGACTTTTCTTAATCTGGTTGTTGAAACCACATATGTAAATTTTACTCCTCCCAAAATGTTAATAAATGAAAGTGTTGAGAGCGTGTTTGAAGTTATACCCAGATATGACCGCATTACGATGACACACGCGTCATTGCAGATGAGTATCTCTTCAGCTAGCCAACGTGCAAACTACCACAAATGAAACTGAAAGTCAGTCGTTAACAGTTAAAACACAATCATCTTTATGAACAGTAGTGAGACTAAATGATCTTACCAGTGCTGATGCAGCGCGCTCTCTTATTGCGGTCTTTGATTTCGAAATTAGCTGATTATGAAGAAAGTGCTGTTGCTTCTGTTGACGTGAACTGTTAAATTTGCATATAGCATGGGAATTGAAGATCAGATTTTATATTCATTTTGTGGAGACTCATTTATGTGGCCAAGTGTAAATGAACCATTTTATCAAATCAGATACTGTAGCTATACGATCAATAAAAAAGCATGAAGTGACCAGGTGTAAACACTCTAAAACTATTTTTATATACAGTACTGTGCAAAAGTGTTAGGCCACCATTAGATGTTTTTTTTAGCAATGGTATAATGACCATATATAATTATTTCTCAGTCTCTTTATTAGAATATAACCAGAAAATACAAGAAATTTGTATGCAGTATTAAAAAACAGGGAAAAAATGGGTTCTATAGGCTAAAGTGGCAAGTATTTAGTGACTTCCCCTTAGACATAGCAGGAACTGGCTCTCTTAGTAGGATCGAAAAGGACTAGAAGGCCAAGAAACTTTCAAAATCTGATAAGTTTCTCAGAGTTTCTTCTTTTCTTCTTCTTCTGGAAGAAGTCCAGGAGGTCACATTTAAATACTGATTTTTGTTGAAAGAAGCCATTTTGTTTTTGTTTGTTTTTACTTTGTACATATTTCCTGTATTTTCTGTTTGTATCTCAATAAAGAGACAAAAAAATAAATATGGATGGTCATTAAAGGGTTAGTAGTTCACCCAAAAATGAAAATTCTGTCATTAATTACTCACCCTCATGTCGTTCCACACCCGTAACACCTTCGTTCATCTTCAGAACACAAATTAAGATATTTTTGATGTAATCCTATGGCTCAGTGAGGCCTCTGTTGCCAGCAATGCCACCGAACCTCTCAGGATCCAGAAAGGTACTCAAAAGATATTTAAAACAGTTCAGTTTTGAGTACCTTTCTGGATCTTGAGAGGTTTGGTGACATTGCTGGCAATAGAGGCCACTGAGCCATCAGATTTCTTAAATATCTTAATTTGTTTTCCGAAGATGAACAAAGGTCTTACGGGTGTGGAACGACATGAGGGTGAGTAATTAATGACATAATTTTCATTTTTGGGTGAACTAACCATTAAATACATTTATAAAACAACAAAGCTGGTGGTGGCCTAAGACTTTTGCACAGTACTGTATATGTGTGTGTATATATACACCTTAGACAAATGGGTGCATGATGCCTCTGAAAGTCACATTCAGGACAGGACACTTAAAAGAAATACTCTCAAGAGCATTGCTTTGATCCAAATGCGTTATTTTTATTTTTTTTTTGTACAGGAAAGTGAGCCCTTAGCCTGTGCTGTGGCAGTGTTTGTAGGTGAAGGCTGATGGGTTTGGATCGCTCTGAGACAGCATGGCATCAGAAATGGTGTCCATGTGCCGGTCAGCTGCAGCTGATTAAATGACTATTAGCTGTGCCAGACTCTATCCCCATATCTCATTCTACATCCATTACTGAGCAAGCTGTCCCACTCTCAAGCAGAGGACCCATCTGTCCGAGCCCCACTGACCGCCTGCACCCAGCTTGGTTACTGTAGGCCTTCATTATCCTCATTGCAGGTTGGCCGTACACTTGCTATTATTTGCATTCGAGTCATGCCTGAATGGTGTGCGAACAAACTTAATTTCCCATCTTTTTTTAGTGACAGCATGAGAATGATTTGACACACAAAGCACCTTCTTTATTCTTAATTTTTGTTGCGTTAGTACAAAAATGCACTGTAATTGTACTTATGTTGTAATCGTGATTTCCTCATGAGTATCAGATTTCCATGAATATGTGATATCCTCGTAACTCTTTTCACAAATCTGTTGTTCTGTGTGAAGCACTGCCCTTTCTGTTTTTAGGTCACAGGGTGAATAACAGGTGACGCAGAGCAGACTTTTAAACCCAAAATAATTTGACCATGTCAATTTAGCTTTTCAAGCTCTATTCAGGGTGCTGTACGATATAAACGAAAAGACTGAAAATGATGATCTGAATGTGTTTTATGTGGGATTTTGCCGGTCCAGCAGAGGCATCGGCTTAGACCCTGTTTGACGCTTAAATCCTTTGAAGTGGTGTGTGTGCGTGTGTGCGTGTGTCCTTGCGCCAGATCTATTGAACACGAGCTTTTTATTTATTTTTTTTTTTTTTCCTCCTTTCTCAAAATACAGAGGGCACAAGTGCTTGGACTCTGTATCAGTGACCAAATTAAATCAAGCGCAGACCGGCCTGGCCTCTCTTTTTTTCACAACTAATTTTTTCCCTAGATAGGATCTAAATGAGTTTTCCAGTGGGTGAGATGCTCAGTTGGCTGATAGATACCATGCGCAGACGTGCAGCCAACACCCAGAAGTAATCATCTGTTGGCAAGAATGTTTAGCCATTAGGTGAAGTATAAATTCTCACAATGAGCTCCACTTTTATCAACTGACTCTGTGTGGAGTCGGCATGAGCTATCCATTTGGGAACGTAGGACGGTGGCCCTTCTGCGAGGACCCACCGCAGTCGACTGTCTGCTCTGAGGGTCACTGTTCCAGCTTAGCAGGGTACAGTTGGGGGAAACGGGGATTTGTAGCATCTCTGCATGACGGCCGCAGCGTTCATTGTTTCTCGGTGGAGATTTGACAGAAAATAGTGATGTCTAAATCCGTCTGGCATGGCTTTGGTGAAGAATCTCGATGAGAGAGAGGCTTTGATACACATTGTGAGGAGAGACAGCAGCACATGTCCAAAGGAAAATAAAAGTTTTGTGGGGAGATTACGGACTCCTGTAGGCCCAGTGATTCACGTGCTGTAAAAGAAGCCAGCAGGAATCTCCCGATCTTGTCCGCCAAACTCGCCTGAGATGGGACGCCCCTGGCCACTACAATAAGACTCATCCTGTGTTGAACAAGCATTACCCGCCTCGGTTCTGAATGCATTGTATCTCAGTGTTAATAACCATAGGTAATTAAATGCTGAGGGGGAGGTAGGATATGAAAGGGTGGTTGGAAAACAAAGTGATGTACAGGAATCTTCAGCTATGATTAAAAAAAAATAAAAAATAAAAAAAAATACACACACAGACCCTTTGTAAATAAGTGTCCTACCTTTAAGTATCCCTGTAATGGATTAACCCCCATCCCACGAGTGGCCTGAATAGACAAGGATTCACTGGAGACGCAACAGAGCTACTCCACAATGGGCCAGTCTTCTTTTGTTCCTTCAGCTTTTCGAGTAAATCCAACCCCCCTCCCCCCCCCCCCCCCCCAACCCTGTAATTAGATTTGAGCTGTTTGCAGACATCCCAAAAGTGATCTGTACAAAGCATAAAAAAGTGTACCCTTTAATTTACAGTGCAAATACTTTTCCATTAGCAATGGGGGATTTGGTGGTGTTTGTTCCTCTGAAAGGAGAGAGGGAGTGAATGGAGGTGGAAGACACTCTTCTGTTACTTAATTGTGAACTCTGAGATTAGTGTGAACACTTCCAACCTTTCACCCCAAACAAAGGAGCGATCAGGTCTTGTTGCCTAGTGACACGGTCTTCACACTGGCCAATTTAACCAGTGAGCTGTATGCTACCTGTGCCTGTTGCAATTGATGAAGCAGCGAGTGAATGATTCCATAACAGCTTTTGCTCTTCGTCTTCATTTCTGGGCCACAAATGCCTCCATATACAAATACCTTCATATTCTTGGCTGGAGTAATAACCTTCACATCTCTGCTGTTATGACAATTTTATATAGAGAGAGTTTTCTATAGATTAAAAGCTCCATTCTTCTACATCATGGTATTTATTTTAGATTTTAAATAGCATAAAAACATTCACATAATATTGACATCCAAATGCTAAACAGCAAAGTATTTTTTCTGGTGCCAGAATTTGCGCAAATTTTCACTGGCTCCACTGCAATTATTTATTTTTAGCCATGTATATTTATATGTTGTATATTGTATATTATATAATTAAGTAGAATATCATATAATACATAAGTTTTAAAAAAATGTATAAAATGTTTTTTTCTTTACATTTTTTGTATGAAAAATACAAGGAAATTTATACAGTTATAATACATCTCCATAAATTCATTAACACAATTTATATTAAAAAAAATAAAAAAAGAGGTATATAATAATAATAATAATTATTATTATTATTATTTTATTTTATTTTTTATTTTTTTATTGGTTTGTAGTTTTCAACATTTTAACTTCATCTCTATCAGCCAGAAAAAAATAGGATTTTTTAGTGCGATTTATGCTTGGTGGTTTCTAAGGTGTTCTGGGTGGTTGCTAGGTGAACTCTTGCCTGAGTCAGAGCCCACACAAAAGACACTGATATTTTGGTTCTTAGATATGGTCTTTTTCTCTTATTCAAAAGAATTTAAAATTATTTATTTATTTTGCATGTTAAATTGGTAGCCACATGAAATTAATTTGTATGACTGCTTATAAAATAACAGCCAAACTTAAGGTATCACTCATGTCAATACCACACATGATCAAGGTCATGCACCCCGGGCCTAAATTTCGGTGTGGGATTTCTGGTGTTGGGCATAATTTTACTATAGAAGGAAAATCATCAGGTTTACCATAAACAATCCTGAGTGCTTGTGGTGTGATCCGCACCGCTGTTTGATTCGCTGCTCACTTTAAATGGAAACAGTAAAGTGCGTTACCGTTATGTCTCGCGGTCCGGAGGGAAAAGGTGTGCCATTTGAATATCAGTGCTATAGCATGTAGGTTGAATGGGTAATTTCATCCACACAGATTATCTGATCAGTAATTTTAAAACTTTCTGAGGCACAATTTCACAAACACCTGTGAGTGATTCAGCTGTGCCTTGTCTTCTCTTTTCTCTCTCTCTCGCTCTCTCAAATGTTCAAATAGTGTCATATCACCATACCTCGTCTGCACTACAAGCGAGCTGCACGCTGCGATATGAAATTTGGCCTGTGTTGCATCATCAGTTTATCATTGCATGTTTAATGTGTAAATAACTGTTGCCAATTTAAACATGCAAGCAATTTTAATCCATTCGGTATGCGCGTGGTCTCTGAGATGATTTTCTGTGTGCACGCAAAAAGGAAGCCGCCTCTCAAACAGTTCTTTTTTTGTGGCCTGTTGTGCTTAATATTGCACCGAAAATTCTCAAATTCCCCATCTTGGCAGGTATCCTCCTAAAATGTTGGTCTTAAAATGTGTAAATGCTCTTCTCCATCCATTGCAAAAATGCTGTCCTGACGAAGCCATGATTCCCACTCTAACTGCATTATAAATTAACTCTGACCAATAAGAGGACAGTTTTACTCATATGTGACTTGCATAAACACATTTTGGTATGCTTTGAAATGACTTGTGAAAGCAAACCGAATCAAGAAGAAAATGCAACATTGTAACAAATTAAGATCTGTTTCGGAACAAAGAAAACAATGTACAGGTCGGTAAACGCCCTTAAAGTGACAGCAGCCTAATATTTCTGATGCTGTCTGTGTCATTTAATGTTAATCAAACAACAAAAGAAAAAGAGATCACTCACTGCACTTGACTGAATAACTTTTTCAACTTTAATTATAAGGATTAATGTGCATTTAATTTATACAATTGCGACTATCCAGTATTATTTTACATTTGATTAAAGCAGATTATTTAATTTGTATATTTATTTTACTGCAGTGGTTCCCAAACTTTTTAGCTTGGAGTACCCCCTGAAGGGATTACCATCCTTCTCCTTTACCATTAAGGGACAGTATTTGCCCCCTAAACAGATTTTCCAGTGCATTTTTTTTTTTTTTTTACCTTTATGAATAACTTTATAAAATAATGTTTTAAATAAAAACTGTTCAATAGAGAAAAATGCAATGATGGTAAAACCTAAGTAAAATTTTTAAATATTAAACTAAAACCGCCAGTAGGTGGCAGCAAGTCACTGTTTATTATGAGTGAGTCATCGAGTCATTCATTCAGTAACAAAGCAAATGGCTGTGAATCATTGAATCATTGACTCTCACGATTCGTTCAAAGCCGCAGAATTGTTCGGGAAACACAGACGTGTATTGTAGTTCTGCTGTGGTTTTCGTTAGAGCTATTATGTCATTGCAAAATAGAGTAAATACTGACAGTACTGTAAATGTAGGCTATGTTTTATTTTTTTGACCTGTTGTAGTAATGTTACGTTTGCAGTCATGTGGATATTTGGGTACTGTTGCATTCTTGCTCGTTATCATTAAATACAAGAACTCACACAAGGTATATTTTTGTATCGGAGAAAGTTTGAGTCTTAAATTGAAATTAATCCACTATCTGTGTCTATTTGTTCTTCATGCGAGTAAGTGCTAAATCCCCACTTTAACAAAGGTGCATTGTCGAGAACGACAGTAATTTAGCGCGATTTAAGGCAGCAGACTGCAATCGATGTATGCTGCTTCTGTGGATACAGTCATTTTTGACTGCAAATGAAGTAATTGATTAAATGTACTGGATTTACGGCATTTTGGCAATTAGAAATACGTGCTTTGTTTTTCAATATTATTTTAAGGTAGAATTAAATGAACTATTCAACATTTTGTTCGTGTACCCCCTATTGTCACCTCACGTACCCCAAGGGGTACGCGTACCCCAGTTTGGGAATCACTGTTCTACTGTATTTATTTGTGATACTGCTTGTAATTTTTTATTTGCATTTTATTATTGGCTGTTTACTTGTCTTGACTTCTTTTTTGTGTAAATTCAGTTTAAATATTCCTTGTGTTGTAAGCTCATTAGCCAAACCAAATTAGCCCATTGTACAAACACAAATACATTAAACAAACATTTAGGTGTAATAATTGTGAATGTCTAAAAATGCCCAATATAATAATCCCCCCATAAGAGAGTGACCTAAAGGGGAAATTTTCCATTCTCCAAAATGAAATTCAGGCCCTGCGCTCCTACAGTATAATAAAGGTTTTAGGGGTTTGTCAAAATCCCTAACCTAAGTATAAGCAATAATTATATGCAAGTTTTCACACTCAGTTTCTCTTTTTCTCCTATTTCCGTTCTCGTCTACTGCCTGATCCCCTAACAGAGTTGAGTTGTGAGCTCAGGTGGGAGCCATTATGCCATGGAGGCTTGCCCTTATCAGTTAATAGCAGGTTTCCAGAGACTAGGATTGTTTTGATAGATGACACCTGGTCACTCACTCACAAGTCACACAAAGCAGAAGAAATGAAATGCTAGGCTAGATAAGATATCACTGAAAATACTCAACCATTGATTGCTCAGTCATAAAGGGTGGGTGTGCAGCAGTCCAAGTTAATCTTTCCTCCTGTTCTTAAGACACAGAACTCAGAGCAGCATTGGGTTCAGATTCAGGCGTGAGTGCCTCAGTTTGGTGCATTTGTGTCGAAAATGAATGGAATTGTCCTTTATTTTCCTTTATATCTGTGGGGAGAAAAATGCTTTTCATTCATTTTTTAGGCGTCCTGCTGATATAATAAGATGTTTGAATGTTTCTGTTTACTTGGGGTTTTTTTTTTTTTCTTCTTTTTTTACACATGCATGCAAAGAGAAGAATAAAGGAATGCCGTTAGGGTCTTTCATCCCCCCGTCACCCTGTAGGAGTGGGTGTCTGTTTACAGTCCGGCTCAGAGGACTGGCTTTGCGGTCCGGTGCTGAACACAGTCCCAGAATGTGATTGATTATGTAGGGTTTATGCCATTGAGAACCTTTCAACGGCTTCAGGGGTCATGGGGTCATCTCATCTGCAAATCTGCTTCCTTTTGTACAGTGAGACACACAAAAACCTTTTCTTTACCCTGGGAAAATGGGGGGTGGGAATGTCAATTAAACAACTCTGTCTCTTTCCACTTGTGACTTTCTTTAAAGGACTCAGTCCAGAAATTCACATGATGGCTTTCTTTAAAGCACTGACAAAGTTGAAGAAATTTTGGCTGTGTAAGAGGAATAATGACTTTAAAAGCCTTTTAATAGATACCCTCAGATATGTGTGCTCATATTCACAGAGCTGACAGTAACAGGAAGCAAGATAAGAAAATGATGCTCTAATGTGTAAATGATCTAACTGCAATTTAATTTTTGAATGTATTTTGATATGGTTTAACTAATTCATCATCAGTGACAGATTTCACACAGTTTAAGGAGACCTTTTGTCAGATTTTTGCAATCAATTTCTATTATCCTAAATCTAGGTTGCATTACACCCAACTATAAATCTTGAGAAATGGAGAGTGAGAACGCTGCCGTTGTGCACCCTGCCATATCAAAGGATATGTGGTCAGTCAGAGTTCAAGAGGACAGTGTAATTTAGAAAATATGCCAGTCCTTGGCTTTTAGGCTCAGGTCTTTGTGGTCATATGCCCTGGATTACACTTTAACCCCAGGGAAGGTCTCTAGGTGAGGTGAAAGGCCAGTGCCCTCGTTTGGAGGGAAAAAAGAAAGTCCTCTCGCTCTCTCTCCTCAGGAATGCAGCATCTTCTCACCCAGTAAGCTCAGTTAGGGATTTTAGCACTGATAAACATTCACCTGAGACCCTCAGGAGTCACACCCTGGGCTCAAGGTCTTGTTTGAGATGTCTCTCTGTCGTAACAAACAGATTGCGGCACACACTCAGATGTCGTTTCTAGCCTCTCTCGCAGGAGGTGACGCGCCTTCTGAGATGTGTAGAGGTGTGTGCAATGTGTATGTGCTATTAGGTCTCCCAAAAGACATAAGGGACTCCGACTAACCCTTCAGAAGAACAGGCCAGTCTGGTTTTAGATACAAGAGTCTTATCCTGTGTTTGCTGTAATTTGCAGGGCTCAAGGTCTATGAGATATATGGCCCTGAGAGAGGCCAGAGACTCCCAAAGCATGCCTGATTTGTGGCAGGCGAAGGGAAGGCACTTGGGTAAAAACATTGAGAGTAAAAAATGTCTGTAGTCTAGCAGATATGTATTTATTTAATGTACTCTCTGCTTTATGCTTTATATAAAGTACATCCTGTTCATATTAAACCAATAATAGCATTTTTTTTCTTTTTAATTTTTCACAAAGTAAGCCATGTTCCAGCATCCGAATTAAAATAAAAGGTCAATTCATGTGAAACGAGTGAAAAATGTGCCGTTTACCAAGCAGTTTTCATGTGTAGAAAAACACATGCTCCTATGTTATCCATGCGCTGAGAGGTCATCTGAGGTCTGTCTGTGTCTTAACTCGAGCTTGTGTATCAGGGGCAGGTAGAGCCCCCCCTGCTGGACATCTCACAGGTAGTGCACCTATCATACTCGAGCCTCTCTTAACCTGTTCTTATTTCCTCCTTTATCGTTCACTCACTGTTTCCCTTAGATCTAATCCACAGACTTTCATAATTTTGTACACTGAATATGTACAAAAGACTGAGACCAGCAAAAAGTTACTTCTGTATTTCAATACAGTATGTTAGTATAAAGGCTACATAGTTATTCGGATACTTTTTTAAACCACCATGTTAATCCTACGTTCGGTTATGAACTGCATCCATTGATATTGTTCCCCATGTGGCTTCAAATAAAGCAAACAAAATTGAAACCAAGTGTCCAACCTTGAAATATGACAGATACAGGGTGCGCACTAGATATGTTGTGCGGCACCATCGATTTGATTTGATTTTGTCACTCTTGCTGTGTTTCTCTGTATCTCTTGTCTCTCTCTCTCCTCGCTGATTCATTCTCAGGTCGGCAGCGGCGCATGGATGCAGCGCATTGTGAATTCACAGAATGACATTTGTGACCATGGGCTCTTTGAAAATATCACCGTTCTAGTACCTGCCGGTCTGTTAATATGAATCCAAAGCATATCCCTCGCATATAACAAGTCAATGTAAAAGAAAAATACAGAGCTCGATCTCTATATGATTGAAAAGGAGAGGCCGTATATAACTGCTTCGTTTCTTGTTTAGAAGCAAGTGAAATGCCAGGAAGCTCATATTTTGCTGCAGCGGTGGGCTGCTGTTTTGCTTGTATGTGGTTGGAATAATAAGATATCACCTTAAGATCTTATTTGACGGGCACTCTGCACTTCTGTCCCATGACAAATGCTTTGATGATAATCAGGCGACAGGACTGGAGGTCAGCCAGGATCTCATTGAGAGTGACCCGTGGTTGGCGAATCTATCTGTCAGACTAGTTCCTCACATCTGTGCAAGATGTTGTTTGTGTGTGTTTTGCGAATGTGTTTGGGCATGCAAAGCCTTCTTTCCTTTTTAAAAGCTCATTACTGGGGAGATAGTGAATTAACAGGTGTTAACACACAGGATAAATGACAGGCTGATGAAAGCATCTCCTCCAGTATCAAATGTAAATTAATTAGATTCTGTCTAAATTAAACACGCCACGAAATCGTCATGGGGCGACGGGGCCTTTTTGAACATTTGGTGGGCTTGAGTTTTACGAACTGATAATGTTTCTTTTTCTTTTTTCTTTTTTGCTGTTTGAAGCCCCAAGCCCCTGATTCTTTTCCCACGGACCCTTTAAGCATCTCCAGTTGTCTAATGCATCCTCTAATGCGCTCTCAAAATGAAAACATCTTTTCGTTTATTGCTGCTTTTTTTTTTTTTAAAAACCCTCCGATTTCACCAAGGATTTTTACCTGGGAGTATAAAGCGCACATCTGCCATGCTCTTTGGCCGCAAAGCCAAATCAATTGGCTTTCTAATGGAATTAAAAAGAGGGTTGAAGTGATCGAGGCAGACCTCTATATTAGTTGCTTCAAAAGCGTTTCCCCCTGGCCCCTCTTTTTTCTTTCCTCCCTGAGCACTGATGCTGCTTGATCGACACTCAGCTGATCTATAAATAAAGTCTTTTCTTTCTTCACAAAGACTTTGCGGTTTACGGTTTGTCCTCAAGGTCAGGGTCAGGCTGTTCTGAAAAGACAAGTTCCAGTGATCATTAGGAAAATAACCTGTCCTAATTGAGACGGGCACCTTCTGTCAGCTGTTTTTGGAAAGCGTCTTCAAATTTCCCTTTTACCTGCACTGATTTCCCTTGCTGTCTCTTTATTCATTCTCATTTGCAGTGACTTGCTAAAAGATAAACAAAAGCATGTTGGGAATAAAGGCTTTAGCACCTGCTTCAATTAAACTGTCAGTACATATTTTTGTGAACAGATAAAAAGTATGGTACAGTAGTTGAGTTCCTCCGATAACTGAAATGCTTGTGCTCTCGGCGAGCGCCACATGACCTTGATACACTTGTTTTCCTGAGCGATCTTGAGACGTTTAGTCACAACATCGTTTCCCATTTCATTCTGTTGTTTTGTTTACGGTGCCCGAGACTTGGAGAAGACACTGTTGCTCTATAACGCCACTGGCCTCCAATTTATGGAGCATGTTGATTGCCTTCCATTTTCTCATTTGAGTCTCCCTATGACAGAGAGAGCCTTCACGACCGCTTGGCTAAGCATTCATTCTTAATGCTGAATTTAAACCACGCAACCCAGTAAAGGAGTCCAACAAAGCGAACTTGTGCACGCCATCGGGAAGGTGATTTTGCTGGGCACCAGGCTTGTTCATCGTTCCTCATTTCCTCTAAGAGCTACACAAAAGCCTACATTAAGCTGGAAAGAGGCATGCCAGTCCTATTATTCTTAATACCTTTATCTATATATGTTATTTGGCCATGCTTCTCCAAATGCATTTAAATATGATTAGCATTGGCGCTGCTTAAATTTTTTTCCCCCTCTTTTTTCACAAGCGGATCATGGCCCACCGCCCCCCCTGTAATGTTTTTGTAGCCGCACGGCTTTAGAGTTCCATTCTCATTCCTGTCGTCTCAGAAAACAAAACAAACTCCTGTTCCTGTCAGTTGGGTCGGAGATAGGGGCAGCGGTGGGTTGGGGGGCAACAGTGAAGGGTGGTGGGGGTGCAGCAGCTAAAAGCCTTTTGTCCAGTGGGAAAGACCGTGTCAGCGGCCAGTGAGAAAAGGGGCTCCGGTCATTTGGCCACAGTAAAAGACCAAAAGTGTAAAGATTAGGGACGTAAGGGGTCGAGGTAAAAGCCTATGACTAATGTGGCTGGTCATTCACAGCTCTTGCCACATTGTTTGTCCACTGTCCAGATGGTCACTGGGAATAGAGAGGGAGCTCAGTGGATTGCTAGGCTTGACTTCCTGTCAGATTATCGTGTAGTGAGGAAAGTCACTTGCCTTTTAGTATTCACACCTTCTTTAGATCAGCATTTCAGTAAGAGTTTTTAGATATTTTTGAATTTATGCTCTCCAAGGCTGCATTTATTTGATAAAAATACAGTAAAAACAGTAATATTGTAAAAATTAATATTTTTATTATATTAATATATCAATATTTATTATATAATTAATATATTTATAATATATATTATATAATTTTAAAATATTTTATTCCTGTGATGTCAAAGCTGAATTTTCATTATCATTACTCCAGTCTTCAGTGTCACATGATCCTTCAGAAATCATTGGTATTAACAATATTAAAAACATGTGTAGCTTAATATCTTTTGGAAACCATAATACTTTTTTTGTTGTTGTTGTTGAATAGAAAGTTCAAAAGAACAGCAATTATTTGAAATAGAAAATATTTGTAATATTATAAATGTCTTTACTGTCACTTTTGATCAAGGTAATGTACTGATTAAAGTATTAAAGGGTTAGTTCACCCAAAAATGAAATTTGTCATTTACTCACCCTTATGTCATTCCCAACCCATAAGACCTTTGTTCAAAAATTAAGATATTTTTGATGAAATCCAAGAGGTTTTTTTCAGACGTAAACTCTGAAGCGCTGCACTGCATTAACTGTGTAGAAGACTGACAGAGTAGAGAAGAAATTGTTGAATAAAGTTATTATTTTAAGTATTCTTGTCACTTCATAACATTAAGGTTGAACAACTGTGGTCATATGGACTATTTTAACGTTGTCTTTACTACTTTTCTGAACCTTGAATGTGGTAATTGTTGCTTTATATCGGAGATTAAAAAAAAAAACTCTAGGATTTAATCAAAAAATATCTTAATTTGTGTTCCGAAGGTCTTGGAATGACATGAGTAATGACAGAATTTTCATTTTGGTGTGAACTAATCCTTTAATTTCTTTAAAAAAAAAAAAAAAATTGTTTTGCGGACAAATATAAACTGTAAATACACTACTGTTCAAAAGTAAATTCAAGCATTTGTACCATAAGTCTTTAGATCAAAGGTTTTAATATGATGAGAAACATAAATTCAGTCGTGTGTCCAGACTTTTGTTCAATAAACTTGACACTTGAACACCGAATGGTGCATGGAAAGTGTCGAATCGCTCTTTATTGTTGTCATCTCTTTGATCACTGGAGGGTGTGAGATGTCAGGAGGCAGGAAGATTTGCAGACAGGATGACTGAGGCTGGTACTGCTGAGCTTCAGGACAGTACGGCACCCTGATAGATCTCAGGGAAAATAGCGTTGGAGTCTGTTTATCCACACGCTTGCAGCTGGCCACCGCTTGATGTAAATCCATCACCTGCGGCTTACTGCATTCACTGCAAAAACCTGGATGCATTATACAAGTACTAGGTATGAAGAATCATACAGATTTATCACTTTTAATAGACCAAAGTGCAAATTTTATCGATCACCCAAAGCTTGTTTAGCAATTACTGAATATTCCGTATTCTATTCATACATGCTGATTCAAATAAGCTTGTATGTCTGATATGTTGAACAGATTAGTAATTTGTCTTAGCTTTGACATTGATTAAATAAATCGTGTTAAACCGTCTTAAAAGATTAGCAGGCGTTCCATTATGAGCAAAAATAGATAGGGATCAAAGGGAATTGACAACAGTAAACAAACATTTTACCATTTTAAGGAAGGGGGAACAAACAGGACCCTCGAATTACCTTCCCGGTACAGATCTTCTTTATAGTGGCAGTTTGTCATTTGGTGGAACAGTATAATTTATTTTCATCCTCCTGATGTGTTTCCCAGTAATGGCTTTGCATAGAGACCGTTTCTGCATACGCCCAGAGGGGAAAAGCTCACACACATGCATAAACGTACAAACACTCTCTCTCTCTTACTGTTCTTCCCCCCTCGCTCACATCGAATAACAGCACACAGCCTGATTTTCAAATCTGGAACATGTAAACATCAAGCCTTATTCAGTGCATTCATCATTTGCATGCATCTAATATCCAGAGTACAAATTAGTTGCCAAGCACTGAGAATGTCATTAAAATTCAGTAGTTTTGTGCTAGATATATTTATCCTGCATCTTGTGCATTTTATACATTAGATGAATTTGTGTATGTGTTAAGATTATTCAAATGGAGTCATATGAACACAGTTTTGGGTAAAGGCAACCGTTTTGGGTTGGTAGCACAGAATGACCCCTACTGGCCAGTGCGCAGTATCGCAGTCCTGTGCAGGGCTCATGTGTGGTGTATGAGGGACACTGAACTGACACCCTTGGCAACCACTCGCCTGGTTGCCACGGCCAAGCAAGCAAGCAATTCGGAAGCCAGCTGTACTGCAGGAGCTGTTCCTTCTCATTTGCAGTTCATTTATCTCCGATCTCCGCAAGCCTCGCCAGCGTGCGCACACACACACACACACACACACACACACACACAAACTCCCACTGGTAACCTCATCTCCATTGTGCCCAATCAACTGTGGAAAGTAAATGGCATCTCTCCCCCTTTTATTCATTCAAAATAACTCGCACATGCACACAGCATAGCCGCAGCCGTCCTTCATACAAAACACAGATGTAGAGACACTAGCTCATATATACGCATACAATAGGAATTGCCTCTGAAGCTCATGTCAATAAAGTATTGTGAAATGTAGCCTGCAATGAGTAAATTACATGCATTACTAAAGCTGTGTACGACAGTCGCTTCCCGTACACGTGGTGACTGTTACATATCGATTGTTATATTTAAATTCAACATCTGTGTTTGATGAACGTATGTGTAAGGGAAACACTTGTGTGTCAGCTTATCAGATCCAAAATCATTTGGTGAAGCATTTAGGAATCTTTGTTCAGACACAGCAACAGATTTTGACTCTACTTTGAGTCAGTATGCATGTGTAAATATATATATATTATATGTAAAAAATATTTTTTTTTAAACATAAACACAATATACAGTATATTTGTCATCAGAACAATTTTTTTAAATTTATATCTTCAGTTCATAAAGACATTCTTACATAGGCCCAATTTCTATTTGTCTGTAAAACTAATTTCAAACTGAAGTATTTAAGCAGATGCATTTACATTTATAATGTTACGGTCATGTGAAACGTTTATAATCTGAACAGCAAAAAAAGCACAGGAAATCAATTTTTTATAAATCCATATGTAGTATGAAATCCGAAACTGAGATTTTTAGAAGTGCATTTCAGCCAGACATTAGTGTCATTTGCAGTGCTTTTCTCTATCTAGATAGAGTGGTAAATGGACGAATGAGTGAGCTGTTTTGGACATGATGTATTCATAAATGTGTAAATACAGTAATGTTTATTCTGTCAGATGTGTTGATGAGTTGAGCACACAGATGTCATGAGGCATGATTTCCAGTTTTCAGTCCTGTTTGATAGCTACTAGTTCTGTCAGTGTCCTGCTGATGCTTAAGTCATTACTATGGCAACCCATGTGGATATAGCAGATATTGACTACACTGTCTGAACAAACACCTCTGATTTCATCTCTTGCACTATGACAGCACGGACGCTAAAGAAATACGAATCAGATTTATGTGCACTAGAGCACGCGAGAGTCTGACAAATTTCTGCACGCGTGTCGTCGGCTTTAGAGAGCAGATGAGCTTTAGTTATTATGGGACTCATCAGCACTGTAAACTTGAGAGAGCTCCAGACATCCTCCAGACACTCTCGCCTCCTTGGTATGAATCGTCCGTATCTCATTCCCTGCACTAATTCCAATTTAATTGCCAGTGGCCTGAAGCCTCCTCAATAGGAGTAACAAATGGTTTGATTTTGTAGACTTCATCAGACTGCATTTTAAATGCGACACTCACCCCGCACGAATGCCAATGAAGCAGAGGAGAGGCTGCCTGTTTACTAATTATCCTTTTTCTTACTGGGAGCCGCACTGCAAGGGTTGTCTGATTAAATCGGATTTGTGGGATAGGGGGGAAAAGCAAGCACGGTCCTCTGCTTTGTAAACGATCCTCATGCAAGGCAAGGGCCAGCCATGCACTGTAAATTTTGCTCTCTTAAAGGGACACTGTCTTTTGTAGACCTAACGCAGGGGTGGGTCCACTTGTAAATTCCTCCCCGTTACAGTGTTTATGATCTTTTATTACTTCATCCATCAGGGGCAGCAGGATGATTCAAATAACGGCTCTCCGAGCACGGACCATGATGTATAGGCTATACAGGTTGCAAGTCACACTTTTAATATGATTTAGTGGCAGCTTCTCATATCTTATATTAGCGTTCAGCATTTTTTTACATTAATTTATAATATTTAATTTTGACTTAATTTTCTTTTTTTTCTTAATTTATGACAAAAATAGTTACGTCACATCCATTTATTGAATTATTGCACATCATACAGAAGTTACATTGTTGTCATAACAATGATGAAAGATTGGATGTACAATGTAATTTACAGAGATAATGTTAATAAGAGATTTTTATCACCTTTGTCTTGTTTAATGAATAATGTTTAAGTCTTTTGGCTATAATTTTAAAACTGCATTTTTCCAGGCCCATATACATCCAATTGTGGTGTCGCAATATACCTGTATTGATGATAACAGGTCCGTGATGTGTAAAAAATAAAACATTGAAGATTTGTAAAAGGAATGTTCACCCAAAAATGAAAATTGTCATCAAGTACTCACTGTCATGTCATTCCAAACCTGTTCATCTTCGAAACGCAAATGAAGATATTTTTGATGAAATCTGAGAGCTTTCTGTCCCTCCATAAACGGCTACACAACTAACACTTTGATGCTGCAAAAAAGTTCATATAGAGTTTGTAAAAATAATCCATATGAATTGAGCAGTTTAGTCCAAATTTTCTGATGAGACTTGACCGCATTATATGATGAACAGATTTAATTTAGGCTTTTATTCACATATAAATATTGATCAGTGAACATAAACAGAAGCTCAACTGAACCTGCTTTAGACACGAGAACAAACCTCTTCAGGAAGGTCAAACGTGCTGCGTAACACACGAGAATGAACCTCATTAGTTCTCGCACGTCAAGCGAACATGCTTGAGCTTCTGTTTACCACAACTGATATGAGTTGATGAATGTTTATAGGTGAATATAAGCCTAAATTCAATCTGTTCATCATATAAATCGATCGTGTCTCTTGAGAAAATTTGGACTAAATCGCTCAATTCAAATGATTTAGTTTTACGGTTTCTTTATGAACTTTTTGAAGCATCAAAGTGATAGTTGCATAGACTGTCAATGGAGGGACAGAAAGAACTCAGATTTCATCAAAAAGATCTTCATTTGTGTTCTGAAGATGAATGAAAGTCTTACGGCTTTGGAGCGACATGAAGGTGAGTAATTAATGACAGAATTTTTATTTTGGGATGAACTATTGAACTATTGATGAACCATTTAGTACTGCACATAGAAATATATCGTAAACGAACAATTCAGTGGCAGTAACTGTTTGATTGACGCACCAGCATAGTAGGTAGGCAGCATTTTACCTTAAAACTGGTTGCCACCTTTCATAAAATTAAAAAAAAGCCATGCAGAGTGTAGCTACCACTGCCACACAAAATCGCATTGGAGTAATTGACAGATGAAAGCGAGACACCCCATTCTCTTAAAATCATGTTAGACACCAGATTCTGAGTTTGATTCATTGGCCAAAAAAGAAGTTAAAGGTAAATTTGACTGATAGCATTGCTGACTTTTTTTTCCCCTTCAAAATGTGTGTATATATTGCAGAAATATCCAACGATGTCTTGAATAGCCCTAACGTCCATTGTGAGTATCTTATTGTAACCATGATTTTTGTTTTGTTAAACATTTAAAACTTGAGGATGATTCAGTATAATTGATTATTAGTAATATTATGCTGCGAATGCTGTTGAGGAAGCTTATCTTGAACCCAAAACTTTCACGTAATCGTCGAGCAATTCATCGGCACCGCAGAACCATGCTCTCTTTTACCGATCCCCTTTGCAGGCACGTTGAGTTAGTGTTGAAAGCTTACTTAATTATGAAGAATCTGCCTCCAACACCTGTCAAAGTCAATAGGGCCAATTTCTTCCATGTGGGTTGTGAGTGATGAAGACATTTTCTCTGTCTAAATGGACACTGGAGAAACCATATGGTTCCATGACATTATCTTGAAGTAATTAATATGGCTTCTACAATGACATCTGGTGGCATTAATCTATCTGAGAATGTGGCATATCGCCGCAGCCGCCCGACACGAAAGTGAATTATCTGTAACTATTATTGGTGCAAAGTCTGGAAAGGTACCAGCCCCTGAATGAGGAGTAATCTTTTCGGAGGTTTAATGCAGGTTGCACCGTCCTCATTCTTTCCCTTCGAAGCATCAGCTTAAGGCTTTTAAATGCAGTCTGCCATTGTAATTCTTGTTTTAAAAAGCCACCACTTGAGATGAAAACCTGTTAAATCAAATAGCGTATTTTACACGTCCCCCTGTCGGGTGTCATGTATTTGTAAGGCAGACCTTCGGAGACCAATGACACTTTGATAGTAACACACAAAATGTTATTTTGTTTCTCCCTGTCTCTCCCTCTCTCGCCGTCTCCCGTCTCACCATCTCTCCTCCTGTTAGATCAATAAACAATTCATTGAAGCTCTTTTCTTTGCTTTTCTTGTCAGAGGCACAGAGGCGTTTTGAATGCATTAAGGCAGCGCTCTGTGCTGTCACACGCTCTGTATTCCAGACCAAAGCTGTCAGTCGTTGCCCTCCCTTCCTCACCAGCCCCCTCTGAAAGCCTCAGGCTCCTCTAATGCCACATTATGCCCAGCCACTCTCCCGGATTACATGGATGTGCAGTCCTCCTGTAGTCTGGGCTCATTAGGTGTCAACCGGAGTGAGCGAGGGAGTGAGTGAATACCCTGGCCGGAGAGATGCTGCAGACATATCACATCACGCGCGCACACGGACGCTGGAACAGCTTGTACCTGTTGACTTCCCAGCAGCATGTAGCACCCCGTCATAAAAAACACTCATGTAACATCTCTTTATCTAGCTGTCTCTCTCTCTTCAGACTCAAAACCAGATTCAAGCAGAAAAAAAGACAGGAGAGATATGAAGCCAGACAAGGAAGAAACATTTCTCTTCTATTGCTCTAAGTGCAGGACCCCTTGTTGTTTGGTTTTCATTAAGCATCATGTTACCGTGGAAATGAATGGGTCAGAAAGCCTTTAGATGTGGCTTTACCCTTCAGACCTGGAGCCCTTTGGTAATGTGCTCCCTATAATGCTCACATTTATACATCCCAATTATAATTAAGATGCAGTCCCCATGAAAATCATTACACTGCTCGAAGGGGTTCTCGTGACTAATGTTCTCAGTACGCCATGCTATACACAGATATGCTTGCTTGCAAGCGCAGTAGGAAATGGTAAATTTCTCTTGATAGCCCCATTTCACACTGAGCCAAAGTTCTGTGTTTTGCACATTATACTAATTGTGGGACTAAATATTTGGGCTTTCTTTTGAGGCTATGTGCACCCCCTTGGTACGTTTAAAGGGGTTGTATAGTTTTGGCACCAGTCTGACCATATTGTCACACCCTCCTGAACCCCTGCTAGCACCCATTGTCCCCAGGCTCAGCGGGGCTGCCAATGCCCCCTCTGCCCCGAAGCACCCAGGCAGCCCCACCCCCCACCTGGCCTAAACAGCTACCCCCATGACCCCTGCTCCCCTCCTGCTGTCAGACTTGAACTTCTCTCACAAGTTTCACACATACCATACAGTCTTAGTGTACATATACTCCATGACACTGGCTTTCCCGGCACTCATACATGACACAGTCTGTCTGTCTGCCTTTCTGTCTGGATATCCTCTTCGTACATGGTACTTTTTTAAAACATTTTGAATTGAGCACCTAATAGCAATTGGAGGTGCAGTTAAATGCATAGGCCTATATTTATTACACTATAGCCGCTTTTCCACCGTCGGGCCGAACGGTTCTTAGAATGGCAAGGAACAGTTCCAGTTGTTTCGACTGTTACTGCACGGCACAATTACAAATCGTTCTCGGCCTGGAATTCTCGGCACTGTTTTCTAACTGGTAGAATCCGTGAAGTGGTGTTGCCACACAGGATTGGTCACTTGTCTGTTGCCTGGCTACCAGTTTCTCCGTAGCTGGCTAAGTACTATATTTGAGAGACGTAAACACAAATTAATAATAAAATTAAAAGAAATATCTAATCATCTTCCATAACGCGGTCATTATTTACATCTCATATCATCAGTAAACCGTTGCGTTACCAAGGCAATGACTGACACTTTTATATTACATTCCAAAGAGCGGCCGTTATCAGCCCCACAGTTTGCTGCCATTTTTTTCTTATTAATATTATTTGAAATATTAATGTGAATGAGTTGTGGGCATTTTTCAGTGACTCAGTGACAATTGAGTCATTGAATAACTGAATGTCTTTCAATGAGTCATTGAATTGTTCACTCAACCAATTTGTTCAAACACTTATTCATTCAGGAACGGGATGCATGACTGTCTTTGAATAAATCAATACATCATTCAGTGTTTCCCATACATTGACTAGACTGTGGCGGCCCGCCACATTCTAATTTGTCCCGCCACAGTCTCAGAATGAAACGGAAATTAGGTTTGTCGCGATATATAAATTACCGTCTGATAATTGCGCTCTTTTATATGGCAAAAGTGGGAGACATAGAGCAAAATAAGTAGACTAGCACCAATTAAGTTTTCGTGCACTATATTCAAAGTCATCTGAAGCCATTCCATAGCTTCATGTGAGGGACAGAAGGATATGTACATCGATAAGTTCACGGTCAGAAACTCGTCTTCCCTCCGCTACAGCTGTCAATCATTCAGCACTCAAACAGCGCGTCACGTTCGGTAACGACAGTCAGCACGGTAAAACTCTCCAATATGATATATTCCCATTATAATACTAGATATGTATATAAAGAGCTGTGGATTTGCATAAAATGACCATCTTGCTGGAGTTTATTGCTGTTTCTGAACGATGTCATCATACTGGCTACAGGATGTCTGTTAGATCGCACAACACAAGGACTATGAATTCGTGTCACACGCACAATAACTGGAATTTAGAAATGAAAGAACCATATGATTAATAAACTGTTAGATACAGTCAGATGTAAACAGGGATTCTCTTTGTACCGTGAACTTTTCAATGCGCAGCACAACTGCGCACTCTGACTCGATATTGCTTCAAGCGCATCATTCTGAATCCGGGATGTGCATTAGCGGTTTTTTGCTGCTGTTTTGAAGCGTTTCATATTATCATGGTTTTGCACACTGAAAGATTATTAATAGCCTATTTTGTTCTGTCGTATCTATAGCTTGTTGCCCCATTAAAAAGCTGCACAATACATTTAAAATAAGCGCCTTTTAATGTTACATTCATATAAATACATTTAATTATTTACATATAAATCTAATATAAATCGTTTTTTCATTTCAGAATACAAATAGTAATTTTAAACTTTTTATTAACATTTGGATTTATAAAATTACTGTGCAAAGTTTTTAGGCTAGAATATTTTTTTGCTGCTGAATTATATACTCGCCTAGTTTATTTATTTATTGGTCAGCTTATGAATATATTTTTATTCATTTGTTATTTTTCTCTATAATGAGATGGTGTGTTTAGTGCATTCTGGGTTGGTTAACAAATCAAAGATACAGGCTCCCACTAATAAATTAATTCAACAAAGGTAACCTCTTTTGCTACATATTTTTAATGGTTTAAATGTGTGCTCTACATGTTTGACCACTTATGAACTATCATTTAGCCTACTATATGTTGTGTACATGACTAATGTGCCCTACCATCACCAATAAATAAATTACTTTTAGAGCACAAAATTGTTTACAAGAGAACAAATTTCTTTATTGATCTAGTCACGTAATTTTGCTCTCAGAATACACCAGATGTATGCATTTAAATTTAAAATGTACAAAATTTTCCTATTTTCCGATGTCCACCCACCACAGTCTCACAAAATTCTGTGGGAAACACTGCATCATTCACTCAAATGATTCTTTCAAATATACTGATTCATTCAACACTGTTGTTCGTGGTTTGACTTCATTTTCTTTGGCGACATTTTTTTTTTTGACAAAGTAACTGACGATATTGTGCCTAAAATCTAAGTTGCTCAATAGTAACTTTTGTTCAAATGGAATCACGCTTTTATTACAACTCAAATCCAAGTTTATTCATTTATTTTATAAATGGTCGACCCCTCTGGTGACTGTACATTTATTCCTTACTTAATTGTATAAGAGTGTGTAATAATATAAAACCAATAATCTCCCAGCAAATGCCCATTGCACCACAGCCATCATGCAGTGTCAAAAGATTCACATCACATCAGGTATTCATCAGATCCAACATCAACATCCTGCATGCTCATCTAGGTAGTGCATACTAAGCAGAGCTGCAGGACAGGCGTGTTGTAGTGCCAGCCACTTCACTGAGCAACAGGTGACATCACACCTCACTGCATTGTCAACAGATAGAGCAGCAGGAATTTGTATTCTACCAGCAACAACGAATTGAAACGCAAGATAATTGACTTGGTCTCACCAGCTTAGAATGGCACTCGTTCACCATGTGGGGTTTCTCAGAGCTGGCATCAGCCCTGTGGGAAACACAGTTACATCATCAAACTTCACATTAAGTTTTAATCACAGCCCTGTTCAGTTTGTTTGTGTAAAAAACAGAATTGCATTCATTCTGTACTGAATTCTTAAATGAAATTGGTTGAAATAGTTGTATGTATATGAACTTTAAAGCCATCTATTCTAGTGTACTCCTAAGAATTGACAAAAATAACTTTTAGCACATTTATGCATTTAAATATATATATAGTCTTTGTCTTCTGGGAAAATTTTGACATCCTGAACTACAGATTTTTTCCAATCAGATGCGACCTAGAATGAGAATGTCCCTCCTTCTGCAACCAATTAGCAAGTAGCATATAATTGTTCATGACTATAATGTAACCAAAGCCCTATATTACTGTATGTCCTGCCCAGACTCCCTGTTGCAACAGCAAATGAGTCAACACCGAACAGAAAAATGCTTTTGTCTAATTGTTTCAGTGGGTCTCTAGGTGACTGTAATTATGTCTATGTATGTCATGTGGGACACTATGCTAGACATGGTTTTCTTCTGAGTCAGGGATGATGCAGGCACGCATTCTCACAACCATTGTTAAGTTTGGAGGTGTTTGAGTGGTGAACACAAGCAAAATACCCCAACTCCTAAATGCTGTGGCGCACACCGCTGTTAAGTAACGGCCAATGCTTCTTCAGGGCCATTAACTTAACACTGCGATGGAGCCAAGAGGCCCTTATAAATAGACACAGGATTGGAGGTAAATTATGCCAAAATTCAGGCAGCAGGAAGCAGCAGCCAAAGCCAGTCCTCTATCCAGGTGTCACTTTGTCCAACTCAATTTTGCACTGTAATAGAGGCGAGTGGGTCAGCCACTTCTCTCTCTCTTTAGTTTTTTTTCTTTTTTTTTTCTCTGCCTTACCCTTCAGTACCTCACAGAAGAGTTTCTCCCAGCTAGGCCATTTACTTGTGATGCTCTTTACTTCACACCGAGGAACACTTAATTCCAGCTAACACCAATCACATGGACACTGCACTTCCCTTCATGGCTGCCGCTTTATCAACTCTCCCCCCCTGCCCTTCTTCTGTTCCCAAAATAGTGTTCTTTCTTTAGTGGAAGTGTTCTTAGGACTTGAGAAATATGATGCATTAAGGTGTGAACTGCAAGATGTGTTTTTTGACTGGTAATGGAAGCATAATTCACCTTTGGGATTGTTTTAATCAAATTATATCATTAAAAAATATTATTCAAATATTGTAGCATTGCAAGTTACATTACCATTCAAACGTTTAGGGTCAGTAAGGCCCATAATACATGGTCACTGATTGAGCATTTCTGAGAGGGAAATACTTGAAATGAAAAGTGGGTGAATTACCATCATTAAATCTTTCAGTCACCAATGATGTGGGATTTTAAGAGCAATCACAGAGCAGCACTGGTGATGTGGCTTAGTCTTTCCCTCCACCCCATCCAGACCCTTGAGCTCCCTGGGTCAGAGTCCACCTAACCTCTCGCATTCCTCAGAGCCTTTCCTCCCTACCCCCTGCCCTTTTTCCTCCTGTCACCCTGTCTTTCATCTCCCTCCACCCACCCCCTTGAAAATGTACTTTTTATGTTTTTGTTATAGCTTTTAGATTTGCCTTTTACCTTTCTGAAGCAAACTTACATTTCACAGCCCCAAACTTCTTTGGGATTTCCTTCCATAATCAATACCCCTTTCCTTTTCATCGATAAACTGAGAGACGTAAGGAGTCATTAAAGATGGAGACGGCGAGAGGGGGAGGGAGATGGCTGAGCTGAGAGAAAGCCAGAAGGAAGGCTTGTCAGTATTTATTTGCAGAGAAGCAGCAATTTAGCTGCACTGTCCGAGATTTAAGAACAGGAATAGTCGTTTCTCTCGCTCACCTCAAACTCCTCCTCTCATCCTCTCAATCGCTCCTGTTTTTTTCTCCAGCAAATGCTGATTGATCGAGCTTTATGAACATGAGACTGGGGCTCCTCATAGATTTTTAAATTAGTGGCAGCTTTGCCCCAAAGATGTGTTATCGACTCATGAAATAGAAGCAGAGCTTAAAACACTCCCACTTTCCCCAGAGTTTTCTAGAGCCTGATAATTGAAAAAAGTGTGAAGTGTTAAGTCTGTGTTTTAGAGTTAAGCAAAAGAGAGGGAAAAAAATAGTTCACTTTGCACCTTTAATCTCTTTAAACACCCAGGTGTGTGTCTTTTTTTTTTTTTAAGCTGAGATTTTAATGATTTGGTAATATTAATTCCAGCTATCCAACTGCTCTAGTCTTTTGTTATTTCAGTTTATCTGTCCACTGACCCCTTGTGGCACTGTATTATATGTGCATCTCACCCTGTGGTACTGAAATAGATTCTGCTATTGATCCACTGAGACTGAGTGTATTTTCTAAATGAATCATTGTCTTTTTCAGCTTGATTGTCCAGTTTTTTCAGTAATCATGTGATTCAAAAGAACCGGAATTTCTGCAATTTAAATTGTGAAAATAATGAATATTTGGGCCAGTATTGCTACGTTTAGCTTGTCAGGACACTTTAACCTAGATATTGTAAATAAATGATGTTGTATATGCATGCTAACATCTTTCTCTCTGTTCTCAGGATCAGATATGGCCATCTTCTGTTTGCTGTGCGGGAAGCGATTCCAGACGCAGACGGCTCTGCAGCAGCACATGGAGGTCCACGCAGGCGTGCGCAGCTACATCTGCAGCGAGTGCAACCGCACATTTCCCAGCCACACCGCACTCAAGCGCCATCTCCGTTCGCATACAGGTCTCACATCAGCTCTATACTACTTGAGTTTCTGTGTCTTAATGTCACACATTTGTGCATATACTGGCAGCCTCAGGAGCCACATTTTTGGAATGAATCAGTAATACTAATTTGATGCTTTGATGTTTTATGCACATCCGTCAAGCTAAATGATTATACATGCTGAGATGTGATTCACCCTGTAGAGTGTTTAAATCAGGATCCTGGTACAGTCATTGTGTTGGCTTTTTTCCCCTGCCTGTCAACCCATCACCTTCTGGATGGAGGTGGATGGAATGAAGATAGCAGGCTGAAGTGACATGTCATTTAGTGAAAGGCCACAGCGCTGTGATGGCTTGTGACAGCGCAGATATCACCCTCCCCAGTCAGGCTGGCCCTGCTATACAGCGTTTTCATCCCCATGTGGCCAGGCACGTGGCTTAGCAGATGCGGCGTCTCGGAGAACGGTCTCCATTACTGTCTTCGAATATGAGACGCTGGAAATGAATCCCATTTTCTCCAGAAAGCCTTTTCCCCCCTTCGTCTCTGACCTTAAATAACAGCCTGACGTGTCAGAGTTGCTTTACTTGGCGGCAGCAGGGATGAATATTTGAAGCGAAAGCAGGAGATGAGCAAAGCCCGCCTGTTTACAGGCCGCCCAGCCGTTATTGGGCAGCTGACGGTACATGACGACCAAGTGCTTACTGTACTCACTTGTCCTCGCTGGACTGCACATCAGAGCCGACGCTCCCGCCTGCACGCATAAATGTCAATGGTCTGCTTTGCCGCAGACGCAGCGGAGGGAGAGAGAGAGGCTGTGACGCAGCGTCGCACTAGTTTGAACCCAATTCTCTGTGGGCGTGTATTAAATTACAATGAGCGCTAGCAAGCACCCGTTTAATGTGATGTGGGGGCTTTTGTCAAGGAGCTGAAAGGGAAAAACTGCTATTGGCACTTGCAAAAACCACCGAAAATAAGTCTCTGATTTTTCTCTTCCTTTTTTTTAAGAGGACAAAAAAGAAGATTCACTGCTCGCGTTTAATTCTCCTTTGATCTTCTTAATCTCATTCACAGTGTATTTTTTTATGTTGGAAACTGAGTCGCAGATATGATAAGCACTGGATATTCTTCCAGAGCCGTGTTTCCCAACAATTTTTATCTTATTTTTATTCCCTCAGCACCATCAATAGGGCTCAAGTACCCTTTCATCAATATGACAAAAATGTCACTTTGTATATCATTTAGCAATAACGTTAATATAATAATAAAGGTCCCCATTATTACATTGATTTATTATAAAAACAATCACTACTGTGGCCTTTATAAAACTTTGTTTGGCTTTTAACCACGAACTTTCTCAAAAGACTTTATCAAAAACTTTTCATTTTGCACATGTGAAGTTAAGTTCATAAAATGTAGGTAATTTTGTACTGTTT
Source organism: Chanodichthys erythropterus (assembly GCF_024489055.1). Taxonomy (NCBI): domain Eukaryota; kingdom Metazoa; phylum Chordata; class Actinopteri; order Cypriniformes; family Xenocyprididae; genus Chanodichthys; species Chanodichthys erythropterus. Next base: position 23,175,054 of record NC_090242.1, on the reverse strand, counting down.
AAATATTCCAGTTCAGTTTGGGAAATATAAATTTGTACTTATTTTACTCCTGCATTTGATATTGGTTTCTGTGCTTTATGACATGAAGGGGTGAAAATATAGTTCTATTGTCTTCCATACGATTTCTTTATATGTCAACTTTACCATCACAGGAATTAATGACATTTTAAAATGTATTAAAATAGAAAACAGTTATTTTAAATTAAAATATTTCTCAGTTTTCACTGTATTTTTGATCAAATACATGCAGTCTTGGTGCATTAAATACGTCAAATTGTATAATACTATATAATAATTTGACAACCCTTATCTTTTAAGTCATCATTTCTATTGTATAGGTTATTTAAGCAATTTCTGGGATAAATCTCCACTTTGTAGAAACAATGGAGTGATAGCTTGACATATCCCTGTTTTTCTCTGTGTGTGGTGCCCACTCAAGAATAACTTAAATGAGTGATTATGGCCCACACAGTCATTACTCAGTAATTCAAACCCAAGCTTAAATTTGATTTCAGTCATACCTCGGCCTAAATGCTGATGCAGAACCAATTTTAACAGGATTTCAGAGAATGATTGCACACATTTCTGCTGATTTTAGAGAGGAATTTCTGTTCTCGAACGTACTTGCTCATGTACGTTTACAGGCGCGCACAGTGTGAGCGAACGCTGGCATCCATTAGGGCTGATAATCATGGCAGCCCCCTCGCTCCCCCCCTCCATTGCGCACGCTGCCGGCCGTGCCTCGTTAATATTCCGTTGTTGTTCTGTGCTTGTGTTTTATTCGGAGCCCATTTTCCATCTGCGGCGGGTGTTTTGTGTTCGCAGCTGTGTTTGATAGTGCAGCCCAGTCGAGACCCTGGCAGTGATGGATCCTTGATTTACGCTGCTTAGCGCATAATGAACTCGGCCCCTGCCTTAACGTAAGCCTTGGCCCTGCCAGGCGGCTGGCGGTGCCCGCAGACCCCGGCCAGGTACGCCACCGCAGCAGTCCCCCGGGGCAGGGGGACGCAGGTGGCAGCCCCCAAGCTTCCCAAATGTCTTTTCCGCCCTCTTTGTGCCTCGCAGCCACCAGACTTACAGACAGACACAGAAAGGAACCGAGGAACACGCAGTCGGTGACAGCATCTTGATCTATCACCTTGTATCTTTACTGCCTCAAAGCTTAATGTATTCCAAACAAAGCAAAGCCGCCAAACAGAATTTGATAAGCAAATTGCCTTCTGTTTATAGCAGTGACATGCTACATTTACATAACAGGTAGCCTAAAAAATACCAGACGAGTATTAGGATATGAATTTGTGCCTTGTGGTATCAAGAGAGAGCTGTCACAAATTATTTCGTCAAATAAAGATTAAAGATGCTTTTACCAAAGGCTAGAAACAAGCCTCCGGATTTAACCCATGGACAGTTTTCTGGAGGCTAGTGCAGATGTCTTCGATTGAAGCGCCAGCTTAGGCACAATTAAAGTCAGGTGAATTTGGCGTGATTGCTATTCTCGTCGCGTGCCGGAGAGAAGCCGGGGAGCGTGATGGATTGTGATCTCTTCTGCGGAGGAGGCATTTTGAAGCGCCAAATTTTGTACAGCGACTGATAACTTCATGCACACAAATAAATACTGTCACTTTTATTGATTTCTAAAATGTATTGGGGGAGTACTGTTTTGTGACTTTTTTTTCTCTCCCATTACTGCCGAAGCAAAGACTGTGGAGCCTGAGCAGCCGTGTAAATGTGAGGCGTTTAGCTGCGTCTCGCTACAAAACGTGCCTGAGGAAATTGACATTGTCTGGTAACGGGAGGCGGCGAGAGTCTGAGCATGACAGTACATAACGAGAAATGCAATTTATTCTCAGGCACGGTGCCGCTCGGACAGCCAGATAATGAAACGCGTAGGTCATAGACGATGACTTAAACCCTCCGCACAGAAGTGAAATGCATTAAATATGGGGAACATTACACGCCTGGCAGAGTCGCGCATCTGTACGGAGAGAGAGTGATATATGGTTAGCTGATAGTGAGACACAGAAATGCAATTAGTGCAGAGAGCAGAAAAAGAAACACCCCCGCACATCATAATATCACTGATTACTGACCTGAATATCCATTACAGTGCAGGAAGACAGGAAGACATAGGTGAGATGACCTATAACAGACAATTGGGGATATTGTACTGAGAGCTTGTAATGGCTTAATTTAAAATAAATATTATTGACCAGCTGTATATCACTTGGGCTACTGTATAGGTCTTTTTTTGTTTTTTTCTTGAATGTGTCTTTTATTGACATTTTTGTCTTATTTGAAATTTGATTTATTTGTTTTTGTGACCAATTTTCATTTTATAGCCTTTTGTGTTTTTACCTTATTAAAATGAATAATAATTAAAACTAAAATACTTTCTCATCAGTTTTACACTGATACACATTGGAAATTAAATTTTTTGTTGTTTTTGTGCAAATAATTAATTGGAGGATTGATATCCAGTGTGTATCAGTGTAAAACAGTGTATAAAGTCAGTGTAAACACTATTTCCTTATTTGACCCTATCAAAAAAGTTCTAAGTATCACGACCCGCACAACGCTGCAACATTGTCATTTGTTGTCACTAGAGGTGCAGTAATTACACCTTTAAGTGTAATGGATGTGTGATTATTTTTAACATAACTCGCATGCACCATACTGACATGACCTCTGTCCAGCAGGTGACCACCCGTTTGAGTGCGAGTTCTGCGGCAGCTGCTTCCGAGACGAGAGCACGCTGAAGGGACATAAGCGCATCCACACCGGAGAGAAGCCCTATGAATGTAACGGCTGCGGCAAGAAGTTCAGCCTCAAACACCAGCTAGAGACCCACTACCGTGTCCATACAGGTACTGTGCACTTCTTCCTACTCATCAAGCCAAGATAAATGGGAACAGATAGATTCTTTAGGCATTATAGACCTCCCTGGTTTACAGTAACACTTTTCCAGCACCAGTGAGGATTTTGATCCAGTAACATGCCCTACTTAAATCATGTTAAGCTCTACGGTGGTATGTAGCAGCTTTCTGTTATCCTTGTCAGCTGGTGAGCATCATATCAAATCTTTAGATCACAGCTGTGGCCGATGCCAGTGTAGGCCATGCCTCTGTTTGGCTTCAGACCTGTGTAAAGAGCCCCCTTTCCTCTTGTTAAGGTGATATCTGATTGATTCTCACGTCTTGGTGCTCTGTATAGCCCATACCAAAGGGCAGGCCATTTCCAGTGCTGTCAGCTCGCTCTTTGACAAGGGGATTAATGCGGTACTGGAGAGACCAGGTCGCACAACGGGCACCAAACCGTCCCCTCCTCTCTGCCACTCAAAAAACGATACCGTTAAGCCAAACTATCAAGAAAGCCTGTCAAATAATTGGCTTCTTTAGGTGGGGATGGAGCAAAGCTTCAGCGGCGAGCACATAGATCCCGAGATAACAAGAACAACGACAAGCTCACAGTCAAAGGCCACCGCATGCAAAAAGGGAGCCGCTTGATGAAGCATCGACATTGGCAGCACCGCTGCTGTCGATTGCCAATCAATAACTCGGCTCCATTTGCAATTCATTATTGCCTGGTTATCTGAGGCTGCCCTGTTTACAGTGCAGTTAAAGTACACTGACCACATGTGCATGTATCACTTGGAGTCCCGACGGTTTAATGACCATCTCATTAGGGCCTCTGCATCTGCAAACGCAGACAGACGTGACATTGCTCGAACCTCCGAGGTCAAGGTTCCTCAATCCCTCAGTTAAACAGAAGACCTGAGCAAACAACGCAAAGACTTTGCATTCCAAGGATGCCTTTACCCAACACAAGCATTCTTCAATCCTCAACTTATCAATGCTTTCCCTAGTGACATTTTTAAAGGTCAACATTTAGATGACTTATTTTCACTGTCAGGGCAAATGAGCTGCGCTTTGCGTTACAGTGTCTTCAAAAGGTTTCCGACAACTTTCTGAACTAAGGACAAATTTGCTATTTAACTGTGGTTAATTTGTCTTATGCAGTTCCCTGTGATTTTTTTTTAATTTTTTTTTTAAGTTACTGAATGCTGCAAAATTGTCATACACTTATTCTGTTTTGAGACAATAGAGGAAAAACTATTTGTATAAACAATTTTCTTTGCGTTTGTTAATTACTTTAAAACTTTAGGGTTTTAAGGGAGAGTCATTTTTCAGTTTATCATTTTCAGTGCTATACACTAAAAAAAATAATGTTGGCTCTACAAAAAAAGTAAGTTTGCATCAATTTTTTTGAGTTATGACAACTTTGAGTGAAATTACGTTCAACCAACAATCTGTTGAGTTGGAGGAACTTCATTTGCAGCATAAACACAAAATTTAAGTTCAAAATTAAGTTGCTCCAACTACTTGTTCAGCCAAAAATGAAAATTCTGTCATTAATTACACACCCTCATGTCGTTCCACACCCATAAGACCTTTGTTCATCTGGTGGCTCAGTGAGGCCTCTATTGCCAGCAAGATAATTAACTTTCAGATGCCTACTAAAGACATATTTAAAACAGTTCATGTGACCACAGTGGTTCTACCTTAATATTGTGAAGCAACGAGAATACTTTTTGTGCACCAAGAAAACTAAATAATGACTTTCCAACAATATCTAGTAATTTCAAAACACTGCTTCGAAGCTTCACGAATCTTTTGTTTCAAATCAGTGGTTCGGAGCGCCAAAGTCACGTGAGGCTTTGTTACGTCATAAGTGTTTCACAATTTCAATAGTTCACGTGACTTTGGCAGTTTGATACGCGCTCCAAACCACTGATTCGAACAAAAGATTCCTAAAGCTTTGAAGCTTCATGAAGCAGTGTTTTGAAATCGCCCATAACTAGTTATTGTTGATAAGTCATTATTTTGTTTTTTTAGCACACAAAAAGTATTCTCGTCGCTTCAAAATATTAAGGTTGAACTACTGTAGTCAAATGAACTGTTTTAAATATGTTTTTAGTACCTTTCTGGCCATCTGAAAGTGTTAATTATCTTGCTGGCAATAGAGGCCTCACTGAGACATCAGATTTTATCAAAATATCTTAATTTGTGTTCTGAAGATGAACGAAGGTCTTACAGGTTTGGAACGACATGAGGGTGAGTAAATGACAGAATTTTCATTTTTGGGTGAACTAACCCTTTACTCTTATCTATTTCAGTTCAGCAGATATCATTGCTCATGCTAGCATAACTTATTTAACATCTATATTTAATGAACAAGTAAGATATTACTTTGTCACTGGCATTAGCGCAGCTATTGCTTATAGAGTCAATGTTTACCTTCATGAATCTACTCTTCAGCACAATGGTAACCACGAAAACTTCAACATTACAGAAACACTTTTATCCAGTCCTATGCAAAGCATGCTGGGAACTAGAAATCCACTGCCTAACTTCCAAAGTTAAGACGATTCCATTACGTTACTACTAAAAACTACTACGTTAAAACTTTTTTTAAAAAGTCCATTAATGCAGAAATTTGAGTTTAAATTAGACAATATTAAGTTGACGTATTCATGCATTGTCAAAAGAACTCAACAAAATAATGTTTGCAACTTAAGAGGTTTAATTAAAACAGTAAATTAGAATTTTTAACTTGAAACCATGCATTTATTATATTATTATATAATATATGTATCTCATGTGCACCAAGACTGAATCAATTTGATCAGAAAGACAACAAAAAGAGGAATGTTGTGAAATATTATTACAATTAAAATATATGTTTTGTAATTAATTTGATTTAGGTAATTAAATTCTCTGGTAATTCTGAATTTTCAGCAGCAATTGCTCCAGTCTTCAGTATCACATGACCCTTCAGGAGTCATTCTAATATGCAGATTTTGGTGCTGATTATTAGCAATGTTGGAATGTTTACTTTGCATGCAGGCGAATATTCCTGTCTGTTCACAAATTTAAAAGCAATCGTTCTTGACGTGTCTTGCAAAATCCTGACATTTTCTTTTCTCTGTGCAGGTGAGAAGCCGTTTGAGTGCAAGCTCTGCCACCAACGCTCCAGGGACTACTCTGCCATGATCAAACACCTGCGCACCCACAACGGAGCCTCTCCGTACCAGTGCACCATCTGCCTGGAATACTGCCCCAGCCTCTCCGCCATGCAGAAGCACATGAAGGGCCACAAGCCCGAAGACATCCCCCCAGACTGGAGGATAGAGAAGACTTACCTGTACCTCTGCTACGTCTGAAAAGGGGGTGGGGGGGATGGCGGGGAGGGAGGGGCGTGGGAGGGCGAGGGGTTAAAGCACCTGGAAACACAGTCAGGAAATGGACGGATTTGTCGGATGAGCTGTGCAAGGCAGAGTGGGAACGGGAACTAGAAGGACAAGAAATCTTACCCATCAGTATCGCAAAAAAAAAAAAAAAAACGCATCACGTTGTAGCCGTTTGTCCGTTCACAACACGGATTATGTGGGAAGTTGATTCTCTACATGTCAGCTTATGTCCCAGACTATAAATATGTCTTATATCAGTCAAACGACACACACTTCAACAATGATCCCTCCTCTTCGTAAGGATGCCCTCTCCTGGTACACGATAGTAGTGTGAACGAGACAGTGTTTATCTCTGACTGATTGCAGCAGAGATGTCGGTGCATGAAGCACTTAGATCCGTCAGTGGTGATGTGCCAGTCAGGTACTCCACAGCAAATATGAACCGTCATGTTCATCAGGGTCATTACAGCAAACTGGGGCGTAAGCTTCCTGTAAAACATGTTCACGATGCCCAGCTGACAGTCGTTGCGTAGATCCCTCCCATATGATTCACATTCATTAAGGGCTTATTGGTTTAACCAGTGTACAAATCAGCTAAGCTCTCAGTACTCTGCTCATCAATTACATTTCACTTTTTTCCCCTCTCGGCATAGCTTTGTACCGCGTATTACAAGCTAACTTCACGACGACAGTTTTTGTTTGATGTTGATTTCTCAAGCTCCACATTTTGAGCAAAATAACACGCACACTGTACAGCTCTTCCTTCACTTATCTCCTGCTTCTTCTCCTGAAAATCAGTTAACCATTCAAAACGAGTAACTTGGCAATACATACAGAACATCCATTACACACTAGACATCTAATCAACTGTTTATGCTGTTGTTATAGAGACCAAAATGATGACTAAAGCTGCTTTTGTCAGTGGCTTGTAGACAGAGCGGCACTGTGACGTACAGGGCTCGTCCGCACATATCCGTGTGTTCGCAGGTGGTCACAAGGCTCGGCCTGTCCAGCCGGGAACGCTGGGATGAAAGAACTCTTTTGGTTTGGTTCCTTTCGCTTCGTCTGTGTTTCCTATTATACCTTGATTTACTTCATTCAGCACATCGTACTTGAATTACCTCGTGTATTTTTTTTTGTTTTTATTCGTTTTGTTTTTTGTGACCTCATGTGCTAGTGTTTTAATTTTTCCTTTGTATATTTGATCATTCGCTTTGCGTTTGTCTTTCGAGCAGGGCAGATTTGAAGTGGCGTTTGCTTTTGAGTACTTAAGAACTTAAGTGCCATGGTGAAGAGAGATTATTTGTCTTTTGTTTGACGTTATTTTCTTTGCATTAATATTACCAAACTTGGTATTATGTTGTTTTTTTGTTTGTTTGTTTTACTAACCCTGCTTGTTGAAGAGCTTGTGGGTTTGGTTGTTTTTGTAAGCTACCTCTAAGTTTTGTTTCTTTTCGTTGTTTTGTTTGCAAAATCACGTTGTGTTTTGCATTATTGCAACTTCATCTCACGCTTTCAAGTGTTGTATGTCGAAAGCGACGAATATGAAAGGGTAAGATTTGCTTATAGGAAAAGTGGATTTAAAAAAAAAATAATCACAACTTTCCCTATCAGTCCCCCCACCCCTGTAAATGTTACCTTAAGAGCGGAAAAGAGATTTCTGAAGCCTTAAGTTCGGGGTCGGAGTTGATCTGGGAGGTGCATATGGAACAAGTGAAGTGTAGTACTTTAAAGTCTGAAAAAAAAAAATGTTAAACTTGAAAATATGTGAATAGAATTGTAGTTTTGTAATGTGAAAAAAGAAGGTTCACAGAGCGTGAGCCACCAAGAACAGGTCATATGCAGCAGTGCATTGTGCGTTGGACAATTGGGACTGCAAGTGGTAATCAAAGATGAAAGGAAGAAAAAAAAAAACTAAAATCCTGTCAGTTGACATGTTTCTTTGTATGAGTGTAGTCCTGAGCAAGAGCCAACAGAGGCCATTTGATATATAAAATTGTGATATTTTTGTATTAAGTGTCAGTCCCTTTTTCCATTTGTTGAGGTTGCAGCGGGGCAAAACTTTGTAGTTCTTTTTTTATATCATTATTCTCTGGTTTGTTTGAATCGTTTGCCTTGCTCCTCTTCTGTAATGTTGGACAGTGCGTGATCCTATAGTGGTAAATGTTGCTTTCTGGATGTCAATACATTGCAGGTGAAGGACTAAATCAGCCACATTCTCCTTTGTGAAAATAACAACAAACAAACAAACAAAAAAAAAAGAGGTGATGCCAATGATCAATTCCATTGCACACGATCTCTCAAACAAAACAATCAATGTTGCCAACGTTTTGTTTTTTACTTGAAGTGACTAAAAAAAAGAAGGGATGGGAAGATGCGTCAAAGGAAATGTAATTGTCGTGTGTCTTGCCATTGTTTTCTGGAAAACACTGTGAGTTTGGGCATCTTTTGCCCCCTGTGAGAATTTTAAAAACTAGTAGCTCCATGAAATAAGGCAGAAATATATATTTTGTTCTGTAAATGGATAATGTCGACTGATGTTAAATGGATAAAACAGAGTTTTGCAATATGTGGCAACAATACGAGATATTAAGTCACATGCTAGTGTAACTTTGATTTTGTACTTTGCTTTGAGTGTTTTCACACTGTGTGTTTGAGACCGAAAGAGTGTGTGTGCGTGTGAGCGCGTGTTAGTGTCAAATGCACTAATCTGAAAGTCATGTTCTATGCCACTTTTCCTCTCACCATGTTTAAAAAAAAAAATATTGGCATTGATATAGTTCTTCCCTCAATGTTTTTCTGATGTTTCTGTAATATCTTTGTGCCTAAATGAAATTGTTCAACAAATTGTCCACATATATCTGCTTAGTTTCTGTATTTTCAAGAAAATTATTGGTGTCTTCAGGGCTCCAGGGGTGCCATGATGATCTCAGATCGATTCACTTGAGCCAGTTTTTGTTGCTGTTTTAATAATGATCATTTGGTCTTTTTTCAGTGGTTCCACTGGCGACCGATCAAATGCAACAGTATTGTAGTGTTTTATACACAGTTCGAGAAGACAAGCCGAACATTCCTTGGATGGGAATATGTGCGTTTTTCACAATGAATATCCTGTTTTGAGGGGGAAACTTAATGTTTGAGAATCAAACTTGCTTTCATTTCCTTGTGGAGGTTTTTTTTTTTTTTTTTTTTTTTTTTTTGTCTCAGCAACAGGTTTGCTGATTAAACCTTTCAACAACGTCCCTTTAACATTCGGCGAATTGTTGATGAATGCATTTGTACTGCCCTATGCTAGACATGTCTATTTGTTGTTTAAAGTACTTATGTTAAAGAAACGGTTAGCCACATGTCATCATCGCATCCCTGGAGTTGGCTCACTGTGTTCCAGTGTGGTGTTCTAGAAAGAGTAGCCATTTCATGCTGTGTTGCCATGCATGTGCCATTGAGGTCAAAACTAAACTGTTTGAGTAACAAAGCACCAAGACGTTGTCTTTTTTTTATATATTAGCACTGAGGACCAATTGCCCTGTCGGACCAAGCATAACAAAGCTTTTTATGTATCAAAAGCAGTTTCTCTCTTCCCCCCTCTCTCTCTACTGTATACCCCTCTTCCTTCCCTGGCTTGTCTGGATTTTTTTTTTCTCCCTTGTGACAGCACAAGTGCCAGTCCTGTTGCTCTTTAAAAAATATAGTGGTTTGTTTCTGGGGTTTTTATTTTTGTTTGTTCTATTATTATTATTTGAATTGTTAGTTACGTCTACCTCAGCACCTAATCTTAGCCTAATCTTAGAAGGTGCCCAATTTTTTTTTTTTTTTTTCTGTTGTCAATTGTACAAATTTTTATTTGCATTAGAGCTTTGCAGCGGTCCTTTGTCTTTTCCAGCAAAATGCTATTTTTTGTAGCACTACTGTTGTGCTACAGATATTGGCATCAGTTTCCTGATGTAGTCTTTCTTTCGGTGTAGGATCAGACACATCTCTTTGTAACATTTCAGTGTTCTCTGATGGAGTGTGAAAAAAATAAAGAATTTAAAGAGATTGAATGCTGCAGGTTTTCTTCTCAGTGTTGTCACTAAGTAAATTTTGTGCCTTTAATAGTGAAAGATATTTTTTACATCCTACTAACAGTAGATTGTTTTTGTAGTGTTTTTTTTTTTTTTTTTGTATTTTTTATTCTTTTTATTTATGAGTCTCAAAATAACAATGTTCCGTTGTATTCCTTAAATCTGCAGTTAGAAAAAAAAAATAAAAAATGGACTTAAGTTTGTCTGGCTTTTTCATGTGTTCAACTCACAAGAGTTATGTGATCCTTTTTCTAACAATTTAAACATGTAGTTTCAAACTCATATGATGGACTTTCTTCTGTAGAACACTAAAGGAAATGTTATGCGGAATGTTCAAGCTGCTCTTTTTTTCATAAAATAAAAAGTGAATGGTGACCACAGCTGTAAGATTACATAACTTACGTTTACAGTCTGTTCTCAAATAAAGCAGAAATAGCATGGACTACTGCTATGATGCTCTTTTTGGAGTTTGCAAGCTCCTGGTCACCATCCACTTCTATTGTATGGTTCATTGTACAGTATAGGCTTGGAACGACATGAATTTTCAAGTTTTCTTTGAAAATGTCTATTGCCAATTTCTTTCATTTCTATTGCAGAGCTTATTTTCTGTTGTTTATTATAGGCCTCTTGAAGCCTGTAAAACAAGGTTAGACAGTTTCATTAAACATTTCTGGTTAGCAGTGCAGGGGTAATGCACAAAAACGGTCAGTATTCCTCAATATATAAATAAAAGTGAAATGCACTCTCAGAATATTGCACAAACCTGCGATAATTAAGTATATTAAATTAAACAAATATATTTTATGTATTAACTCTTATTTTATTAACCAGTGTCTTTGCTGCTGAACTTTGATGATCCAACTGAGGCATGAATTTGCATTTCCTTCAGCCTGAGGCTTATTCATTTCTCTTTTGGTGTGAAAGGGTCTTTACATTTGCCAAAAATATAACTTTTTTTTTTTGGTTATTAAAAAACAAGCAAGCCAGCCTAGGTGAAAAAAGTAACACAAAAGTAATGTAACGCATTACTTTCCATAAAAAGTAACTAAGGCAATTAGTTATTTTTTAGGTAGTAATGCAATATTGTAATGAAATACTTTTAAAAGTAACTTTCCCCGACACTAGTTACAATTACTTTTTTCAAGTAACTACAGTAATGCATTACTTTTAAATTTACTAAATATCCAAGTTGCTTTGCAAAAAGGTAACGCAAGTAACTTTGTTTTCCCATTTATAGACATTTATTCGGGCGTAAGGTGCAGAGGTGTTGTGTGCGCGGTGTAAAAATGCTGGTTGTAGTTCCAAACTAAATGTGAGCAATTTATTAATCTCACATTAAAAGAATAAAAACTGCAAATTCAGAATATTACATAGACCTGCAGTGATTAGATAATACAAATATCTTGCTTAACCAATTGTCTTTGCTGCTGAGCCTTCGGTGCTCCAATTCAAGCATACTAAGCAAAAATGACTTCAGATAAACATCACATTTGTGTTTAATTTTTTGTTTTTATCAGTGAATAACTAACTTCTCCTGCATCCTATTCTTCTGCAATCCAGAATGGCAGCACAGCTGAAAGTCTGCGCCCTCTACTGCAGGTATACATTTGCATTTCCTTCAGACTGAGGCTTATTCATTTCACTTTTGGTTTGAAAGTGTCTTTACATTTGCCAAAAACATACTTTTTTATTATTGAAAAATAAGCCCAGCCTAGGTAAGAAAAAATTATTTTCTGTAAAGTAATGTTACATTATAAGTAACTAACTCAGTTACTTTTTTAATGAAATAATGTTTTTTTTTTTGCTATTTTGTAATGCATAACTTTTAAATGTAACTTCTTTTGTAAAAAAGAATGTGAGTCGGAAAAGCCATTTTAAAGCCATTTTACTAAATAAAAGCTAATGACTGATAAATTTGCAGTTAGCACCACCTGCAGCTGAGATAAATATCCAACAAAGTTTAATATTACAGTTAAAGAGAGTAGGGGGGGACAAAACAAGACCGCGAGACTGAATTCGACGCAAATACATTATCCGATAAATCTTTAAGATAGCAACGTGAAGTCACAGGTAGTGTATCACTAAGAGAACAGGTCCTGTGCCTTCACTGCCTGCTCTCATTATCATTCGGAGGGAAATAGACTGAAACAAAAGCAGTCTCTGCTTCTCTTTTATTCTGGGGGGAGACAAGCTGAGAATACAAACCTCAGTGCTTTAGTGAGTCTGCCTGTGTTCATTACATAGAGCTCTGTGTTAATACCAGTAACCATCTGAGCAAATAATGGCAATTCGCTGCTATGCAAATGCTCCCTCTGGTATTGTATCTGTCTAGCACTCTGTGTGTGTGTTTGAGTTATGATCCTGTTGAATTATTGTAAACATCTGCCAGTGTTAAGGCTAGACACACACAGCGAAAGCTCAACCTAACTGCTGCCATCTTGTGTGAGTGCCAAAATTTTAGCATGTTTTTTTCATAGCTACAGTATATACTGTTGTATTATATAATTGAAAACAGAAAAGATTTTATCACAAATTATGAACATATTTATTCATGTACTGAATACATTCCACATAAAAAAATAGGCCTATCATAAGCAGCGTTGGGTAATTTCTACAAAAGTAATTGCTTAATATTACTAGCTACTAATTACATCTTCAACAATGTAATTAGATTACTGTACTTAATATGCATTACATTACCGTACTAATTACTTTATAAATCCCATATCAACCTCAACCAGTTGAACAATATAGCAATAGACATAAAACTGCTCTTAATTTTTTCAAATAAAGTCTATACAGTATTTAAAGGGTAAGTTCACCCAAAATTGAAAATTCTGTCATTTATTACTCGCCCTCATGCCGTTCCACATCCGTAAGACCTTCATTGATCTTGGAACACAAATTAAGATATTTTTGTTGAAATCCGATGGCTCCATGAGGCCTCCATAGGGAGCAATGACACTTCCTCTCTCAAGATCCATATCTAAATCAGTTCATGTTTGTTCAGTGGTTCAATATTAATATTATAAAGTGACGAGAATATTTTTGTTGCGCCAAAAAACAAAATAACGACTTATTTAGTGATGGCTGATTTCAAAACAATGCTTCAGGAAGCATCGGATCATAAATGAATCAGTTTATCGAATCAGCTGTTCGGAGCGCCAAAGTCACGTGATTTCAGCTGTTGGCAGTTTGACGCACGATCCAAATCATGATTCGATACACTGATTAATTTATGATCCGATGCTTTCTGAAGCAGTGTTTTGAAATCGCCCATCACTAAATAAGTAGTTTTGTTTTTTTGGCGCACCAAAAATATTCTCGTCGCTTTATAATATTAATATTGAACCACTGTACTCACATGAACTGATTTAAATATGTTTTTAGTACCTTAATGGATCTTGAGAGAGGAAATGTCATTCCTCCCTATGGAGGCCTCATGGAGCCATCGGATTTCAACAAAAATATCTGAGGAAGAAAGGTACTCCATCAATCACTGGACACCATTATCTCACTGTTGGTTGGTCCCTGCTTTCTTTGAGTTAAGGTACGGTCATATTAGCAAAAAGGTCTATTGTGTATTGTCAACAGTGCTGGGTAGATTACTTACAATCGTAGTCAGTTACTGATTCCAAATTACATGACAATTGTGGTTAGTAAAATAATCCAGTACATTACGCATTTAAAGTAATATAATCTGACTACTTTTGGATTACTTTTAGATTACTTTTGACCTAACTTGTTTTCACATTGATTTGAACAAGATAATCTTGTACCATAATGATATAAAAATACAAAGTGAAATAAAATATAGTCTAGTCTTTGTCATTAACAACATGAGGTGCATTAAATATTACATTATGTCAGCATTTCCAAGACTGGGGTTCGTGAGTTTAAAGATACAATATGTAGATTTTTCACCGCTAGAGGTCTCCTATTCAAAACAAAGGCATAGCTTGATGACACCGAGATTGAGCGCGGAATCTTGGGAGATGTCGTCTACACCTCACAGCTGGTGGAAAAGAATCTGAAGGGACTCAGGCAGAAATAATTTTCATGGATGAGATTATTAACGTTACTGTAGTATGAAGTAGAGTGGGGCCGAGTGCTGCAGAAACGAGGCCGCTGGAGCGATTGCTAATCAGAGATGAGCGCGACACACTATGGCCGTTTTTTCCTAACAAAATTAAAATGAGAATTCAAAAAGATCAAATAATAAAGCAAAGTTTCAAAGCAGCTGCTCAAATGATAAATCAAATGCTCAAATGCAATTTCATTTCCTCATTCGGGGGAGCATGAACTGTATCAAAAATCAAATTAAAACTAATTTGTATTTGATTTTTAATTTTCATTATCAACCCAGCATAAACCTGTCATAATTAAATCTATAATTCAATGCTCAAATCATAAATCAAATGCTCAAATTATAAATCAAATGCTCAAACCAACATAGAAAATGGCCAAACATATGCTCAAATGGATGTCGCAAATGATAAAACAAATGCTCAAACTGACACTGCAAATAATACATCAAATTCAAAAGGCATGTCAATAAAGTGGCGTGTGGGCAGAGTTTTGAGGAGGAAGAGACTTTATTGTGTGCAGTTTGGGTAATTGAGTAAAAATATGATTCTGTAAATCAGTGGTCGCCAACCCGTCGATCGCGATCGACCAGTCGATCTTTATCACTGTTCCAGTACCTCGCGAAAACAGCAGAAATATGAGTCCAAAAAAAATTACATTTCTCCAGTCTTTGTACTGTATTTTTAGGGCCCGAGCACCGATGGTGTGAGGACCCTATTGGAATTGCTCAGCTAATTATTCTTCTTCTCCAAAATGAATCGCATTTTTGAGGGCCTAAACATTATCAAAAACTCATGAAACTTTGCACAAGCGTCAGAAGTGGTGAAAATTTACATCTGATATGGGTTTCAGAATTAGGTGTGGCAAAATGGCTCGATAGCGCCACCTACAAAATTTCAATTAAGCGCCCTTCGTGCTACGTTTCACGTACAGTTATGAAATTCGGTAGACAGATGTAACAGCCCAATACCTACAAAAAAGTTTGTAAACCCAACAGGAAGTGAGATATTTTGACTTTTCTCTGCAAAAATTTGGCAGTTTTTGCCATTTCCACATGTTGTACTTTAACGAACTCCTCCTAGAGCTTTAATCAGATCAACATCATATTTGGTCAGTCTAATCTAAAGGCCTTTGAGACGTTAAATTGCGAAGATCTAGAGTTTTCGTTGAAGGGCATCTCCATGGCGGCCTGGCAAAGTTCGATGTTTCGCCATGAAACAGGAAGATGTTGTAACTCGGGCATACAATGCAATATGCCCTTTAAATCAAGATGGATTTTCTATATGAGAAAATTATATATGATATTTACTGATCTGCCCCAAACTTCCCATGTTTTATTAGAGTCCTGACCTGAAGACATCTATATGACAATATTCAGTTACAGTCATAGCGCCACCTGGGGGCAACAGGAAATTACATGTTTTACACTGTGATTAACTCCTCATAGAGATTAAACCAGATCAACATCATATATGGCCAGTCTAATCTTAAGACCTTTGAGATGTTAAATTGCAAAGATCTTGAGTTTTCGTTGAAGGGCGTGTCCGTGGTGACCGACAAAGTCTGATGTTTCGCCATGTAAGGTGAATCAATTTTTTGAGGGCCGAAACATACTCGAAAATTCATGAAACTTTGCAGATGCGTCAGAAGTGGTGAAAATTAATGTCTGATATGGGTTTCAGAATTAAGTGTGGCAAAATGGCTCGATAGCGCCACCTAAAAAATTTCAACGAAGTGCCCCTGACACTACGTTTCACGTACAGGTATGAAATTTGGTACATACATCTAACAGCCCAATACCTACAAAAAAGTCTCTTGGAGTGAAATCTGAAAACCAACAGGAAGTCAGATATTTTGAATTTTCTTTGCAAAATTTGTGCAGTTTTTGCCATTTCCAGACGTTGTACTTTAACAAACTCCTCCTAGAGCTTTAATCAGATCAACATCATATTTGGTCAGTCTAATCTAAAGGCCTTTGAGACGTTAAATTGCGAAGATCTAGAGTTTTCGCTGAAGGGCGTGTCCATGGTGGCCTGGCAAAGTTCGATGTTTTGCCATGAAACAAGAAGATGTTGTAACTCAGGCATACAATGTCTGATCTGCCCCAAACTTCACATGTTTTATTAGAGTCCTGACCTGAAGACATTTATATGACAATATTCAGTTACAGTCATAGTGCCACCTGGGGGCAACAGGAAATTACATGTTTTACACTGTGATCAACTCCTCATAGAGATTAAAGCAGAAGCACATAATATATGGCCAGTCTAATCTTAAGACCTTTGAGATGTTAAATATCAAAGATCTTGAGTTTTCGCTGAAGGGCGTGTCTGTGGCGGCCTGACAAAGTCTGATGTTTCGCCATGAAAGAGGAAGCTGTTGTAACTCAGGCATGCTATGTCCGATCTGCTCCAAACTTTACATGTGTGATAAGAGTCCTAGCCTAAAGACGTCTATATGATAATATTCAGTTAGCCATAGCGCCACCTGCTGGCAACAGGAAGTGCCATGCTTTATACTGTAATTCACTACCAGATTCACATTTCATCATGCCACGAAGTACCAGACATGCTAAAAAACACGTTAAATCATGCAACACTTGGCTGAGTGCTAATGTATGCGATTAACGCCACGAAAGAAACAGGAAGTTGTTGTAACTCAGGCATACAATGTCCGATCTGCTTCAAACTTCACGTGTTCAATGATAGTCCTGGCCTGAAGACATCAACGTGGCAAAATTCAGTGACGGTAAAAGCGCCACCTGTTGGCCGCAGGAAGTGTGGCATTTCGAAATGACTTTGGCATTTTTCTCCTGTATTAACTCACTTAAATGCATGACGCCCACTGTTCGCTGTTTTCCTGAGGCCAACGGGTGGCGGTGAGCCCGGGTGCAAGGGCCCTCTCAACGCTGCTTGCAGCTTTAATTGTATTTATTTTTCTGTTATTTTCGGGAGCTACTGGGACAGTGATAAAGGTAAATAGCCCACATCATGTCCAAGTCTGTAAACGGCCGTAAACGAGGCAGAGACGCTGAAGACGGACGCAAAGAGGAGGCAAATTCTGTAGCAGGCAGAGCAGCTCACTGTTCACGATGTTCGAAATATAGGAAGAAAATATAAATATTGAAATAGGGGTGAAGGGTTATATGAATGCATCTCTAAAAGGAATTACTGTCTTCAGAAAAAAATCAATGGTAATGGCATTTTATTTTCCTCTTACCTCCGAATAAAGTAGCTAATTATTAGCGCAGTTCAGCTTTGTTTACACAGCGGTAACCAAGGAAACACTGTATCACTGCTGCTCCATAAACGCCACCTGCTGTCAGAGAGTGAATTTGCGTCTCATTCAGCCTGCTGTTTTTGTTTCACGCTTTTTTGTGTAGCATATAATTTCACAAAGATAAAGTCAGACCGTTGCGTTTTTGCTTTAAATCTTGAAATTAAATCTCAATTAATTCAAATAAAAAAAAAAACTGCTCATGCAATGTGATAGCATCTTTGTTTGGATTGTGATTAAAGCAGTGGTTCCCTTTAATTTGAAATGGCTATGTATTTTTGTTTATAATAATAATTATAATAATAATAATAAATATCTGCAACCAGTATGAGAATCGGCCAATTTGCTTGTAAAAATAAATAAATCAGAATCTAAATTGGCCACGAAAAAAATACTAAATACAATCTGGGCTGTCTTTTTCTATCAAGTAGATCTTGTCTTTCATAAAGGTTGAGGTCAGGGATCTTGGGCTTAAAAAGGTTGGTGACCACTGCTGTAAATCATAATAATGAGAAACTTTCTCGTAATGATGACCTTTTCTCATAATAATGACTCCCCACTGAGATCTGATGTGTTTTCAAAGTGTTCCTTTAATTTTTTTGAGCAGTGTATATAACACTGGCCTAGTGGTTTTTGGATATTTTACTTCAAAAATCTTACATATTGTAGCTTTAAAGAAAAGCTATTAAGTAATTAAATCATAAAAATGTCAAATTAAACAAAATAATTTTAAAATAAAATAAAAAATAAAACACTAAACACAACTACAAAAATATTTGTTTACCTGCATGTCATGTGACCATTAACTGACAACAGAGAACTGTGAAGTTTTATCATTTATCAGTGAAAATGAAAAATGTGGCAAATCTGTGAAAAATGTCATTTTCTTGCAAAATCGAAATGCATGTGGATTTCGCCTGTGAGAATTTGCCAAACAACGGTAAATGTAACTGCACACTGAGTGTCTATTGAAAAGCTGCTATCCCTTATCCTAACAATCTTTGGAAATCATGTGCCTTATATATAGCACACAATGCTACCTCAGTGTGCTGAGCTAATGAGACTTTTAATTAGGTCTATCTCTTAAAATGAAACAGATTTTTTTTAATGATCGTCTGAGAAAGACAGCAGGGTTCAGATTGTCTGTTCGCTTTGCAGGGCCTTTGGAAGTTGAGCTTCGTTAAGAGCGACGCGGGTGCTGCTGGCACCCAAGACCGCCACTTTTCGGTAAAGGTCACGTGACCTTCTCTGCGTGAATAGCTTTTGTGCGATGAGCAGGGCGTCCTATCTTTGGTTGCTCTTTGACCCAGATATGATCTAATGGACAAGGGAAGTTTAGACAGCAAAGGACTGAATGGTGGACGTGGTCTTCCCAAATCCCTTCAGTTGTGTTCCCAGCTAAGCCGTGCCTGCGGGTGCAAGCGGGCCCAGTGGACGACCTCCAGCAGATGAATTTGCAAAACAAGTAACAGCCTACAAATGCCACTTGAAGCCATTTGTTATGACTGTGTATGGCTTTCAGGAATTACACTGCCAACTTCACCCTGCCAACATTCCGTTCTTGGCTGATAATGAAATCCGTCCGGCACTGGAATCCTTTTGTGTGCACTTCAAATGCAGACTGTATTAATATTACAGATACCAGTGCAACTGTGTAATGTATGTGTAATGATGTCCCTAACATCAGCAGTTCCTTAAATGCATTACATGGCCTTAGTAGCCCTCTGCTGGTCAAAGTTGAGTGTATGGTTGTGTTATTGTTGAAAGGTAATTATGAACATATTAATCATAATGACATATTTATTTAATTTACATCAAGAATGGCATTTACTAAGACACACTTCAAACTCTTGTTCTTCATAAAATTCCCAAATCCTCTGTAAATTCAGGACTGTGGTGAGCAGAAAGCAGGATGGAGAGATGTAGCCACATTGATTGTATTGGGATCAATGCTCCCATTTACTGTCTAAATGATTTTTTTCTTCTTTAATTATGTAGGGTGTCGATGGCATTTATCCAATCACCCCAGGCCTGCTGAGTGCATTCCCAGTGAGGTGAAAATCTTTACAATTAGTACATTTAGTGTCACAGGCAACGACTAATACTCAACCGCCCTTGGGCTGGAAGAGAGGGAACACAATACAGACACGGTCAAACATCTTCTCAAGACATACAATATAGACACTTTACAGGATGTTTTCATTTCAATAACAGGATAGCATTTTTTTTTTTTTTTTTTGTCACAATACCAGAATATCAGAAAAACAGAAGTGAAATGGAATGAAGAAAAACTTCTGTAAATAATAAATTGTTGTTTTTATGTCAAGATAAAACCAAAATTATTTGGGTTGCAACATTTACAAATAGAGTTGAATTAAGCATGGACTAGCATACACTACCGTTCAAAGGTTTCGGTATGATTTTTTTTAGTGCTTTTTAAAGAAGTCCCTTATGCTTTATTTGATCAAAACTACATTAAAGGATTAGTTCACTTTCAAATAAAATTTCATCCAAGATGTTCGTCTTTCTTTCTTCAGTTGAAAAGAAATTAAGGCTTTTGATGAAAACATTCCAGGATTATTCTCCTTATAATGGACTTCAATGGCCTCCAAACGTTTGAAGGTCAAAATTACAGTTTCAGTACAGCTTCAAAGGGCATAAGGAATAAGAGTCTTATCTAGCGAAACGATCAGCCATTTAAAAAAAAAAAAAAATACAACTGTATATGCTTTATAAACAAATGATCGCCTTGGAAGTGCTTCCGCCAAAACCACACTTTTGTATTCTTCAAAAAACTTACGCTGTATATCTTACGCCTCCCCTATTCTACTTACGGAAAAATGGAACTGGCACTGCTTTCGTACCGTAAGTAGAACAGGGAAGGCGTAGGACATACAGCGTAAGCTTTTTGAAGAATACTAAAGTGCAGTTTTGGTGGAAACACGTGCAAGGCGATCATTTGTTTATATAAAGCATATACATTTTCGAAAATGACCAATCGTTTCGCTAGATAAGACTCTTATTCCTCGTCTGGTATCGTTTAAAGCCCTTTGAAGCTGCAATGAAACTGTAATTTTTACCTTCAACCGTTTGGAGGCCAATGAAGTCCACTATAAGGAAAATCCTTAATTTCTTTTCAACTGAAGAAAGAAAGACATGAACATCTTGGATGACATGGGGGTGAGTAAATTATCAGGAAAAAATTTTTTGAATGTGAACTAATCCTTTAAAACAGTAATATTGTGAAATATTATTACAACTTAAAATAACTTTAGAATGCCATTTATTGCTTTGAAAATTACAGTAACGATGCTGAAAATTCAGGTTTTCCATCAATGTCACATGATCCTTTAGAAATCATTCTAATATGCTGATTTGCTGCATTTCTTATTATAATCAATGTTAAGTTGTGCTGCTTAATATTTTTTCTCGGGATTCTTTGGTAAATTTATTTGAAATAGAATAAATGTCTAAAACATCACTTTTGATTCATTTAAAGCGATTGTTCACCCAAAAATGAAAATTATTCCATGTTTTACTCACCCTCAAGCCATCCTAGGTATGGCCATCTTCTTTCAGATGAAAACAATCAGAGATATATTTAAAAATATCCTTAGTCCTCCAAGCTTTATATAAATATAGTATTAAATAAGTATCCTTATTTAAAACTTTATAAAGTTAAATAACGTGCTTCCGGCGTGATAGCAAAGTCCCTTTAAGTCATTTCACTATTTCACTTGGCGGCCATCTTTAAAAAGCCTCTCGGGCATCCGGGGCATCATGCAATCTCTTTGAATGGGGAAACATCAAATTCTCCAAAACCTTTTCGCCAACCTTACGATTAAATTTCATATTTGAAATCACCAATGAAATCTAACAACAACCGGCTCATAAAATTAGACTCTAAACGCTCGAATCATGACAAAAAAAAACTATTTTTCAGGCTGGATCAAGCTAATGCGCATACGCAGACCTAAATGCGCGTCTCTTCGGAGGCGCGCGTCTGACTGTTTAACGGCCGCTGAAGTGACGCGATGACTTTACCAGTCGGCGATTGGCTCTTATTTAGAAGGCGGGACTTATTCCGCCATATTGCGCGTTACACTTTCTCCCATTCAAAACTATACGAGTGAACTATTATTCTGGAGTCTTTGGTGATAGCCATACGCATTCGAAATACGTCCAAAAAGCGCTAACTTCTGCGACGTAGTACACGATGAGTTGACGTACTATGTTATACGTCATGCCATAGTGTAGTACGTCAACTCATCGTGTACTACGTCGCGGAAGTTAGCGCTTTTTGGACATATGTCGAATGCGTATGGCTATCACGCCGGAAGCACGTTATTTTACTTTATCAAGTTTTAAATAAGGATACTTGTCTTACACAAATGCATCGTTTCGATTCAGAAGGCCTTTATTAACCCCCTGGAGTCATATGGATTAATTTTTCACGGATGCATACATTTTTTTTGTCTTCAGAATTTGGGGAATCATTCACAACCATTATAAAAGCTTGGAGGACTAAGGATATTTGTAAATGTATCTCTGATTGTGTTCATCTGAAAGAAGATAGTCATATACACCTAGGATGGCTTGAGGGTGAGTAAATCATGGAATAATCTTCATTTTTGGTTGAACTATCCCTTTAATGCATCTGTGTTGAATAAAAGTATTCATTTGATTTTAAAACAAATCTGACCCCAAACTTTGAATGGTAGTGTATGTTTGACCTCAGTGTGATTAATCTAATGCAGAAAGATATTTTTCTTAGTTTTGAAATACTAAAAAAAGACAAAACACCGCTAAAAGTTTTGATATACTGTTCAACA
Organism: Chanodichthys erythropterus; assembly: GCF_024489055.1. Taxonomy (NCBI): domain Eukaryota; kingdom Metazoa; phylum Chordata; class Actinopteri; order Cypriniformes; family Xenocyprididae; genus Chanodichthys; species Chanodichthys erythropterus. Next base: position 23,152,549 of record NC_090242.1, on the reverse strand, counting down.
GTGAGTTATTTATGCATTTCATATATGTTTTAAAGCTTTGCTGCTTCTTTCTTTGGCTTCTTTTGGAACTATTTCTCCACTGGTGGAGGAAAAAAATAACCAAATTAGCTTCCCATAATGTATCTAAAATGTGAGTTGTTCACTTCTTTATGTTTTACTGTTGTATGAAAGGAATATCATACTTTTTGAACAATTGTTCTGTTGTACTGAATATAAGCAGATATAACAATCATACATGTAATTTGTATGCTTTTTTTCAGAGAGCAGTTTGAAGAGCTTTCATCTGGTAAGAACAACAGTCTACAATAATAACTCTTGGTTTGAAAGCACATTTCTCCTCTATGGTGCTCAAGTTATTCTCTTGTGAGATAACAATCACATCACCAGCACTTAAACTATGTCAAACACTGCATTTACTTTAAGCAGTGAGACAGAATTGGCGCCTTCCCTCTGTGATACACATCTGCGGTCAGACGTTTTGCCAGACGGACCACAGTGTGCCTAAAGTAATGCTGTAGGCCAACACGGTAAGCAGGTAGACGCGAAACAGCAGGACGTCCAACACGTACCCCACCTGGAGCCACTCCTTAGCAATCTCCCTGCTCTCGTCCTTCTTCTCCATGAACTGACGGATGGTGGTGATCTCACGTAGGATGCCTTCCATGACGGGAGGCCCGGCGTCCCGTGTGGACAGCCCCAAGCCCAGGTTTCTCCCGGAGTCTCTGGATCCCTCGCAGCTGTGATGGTTGCAGTGAACCGCTTAAAAAAATCAGAGGTGAGTTTCAGGGCTTGTTTAATCTGCAAAAACAGACCACCTAGAGCAGTGGATCTCAAGCTTTTTGACTTCAAGTCCCACCCATAGTCCACAACAATATTTGAACCCAATCTCCCCACATTCTCAATTTCTACGCAATAAAATACTTTAGAGCTTGGCATAAGATGTATAGTAATTAGAAAAAATAACCAGATACTAAGAAATATCTTGATCTTTAGTTGTTTCAGCTTATTGTAATGCTTGTTTTGTACTATTTTAAATAATTTTAAGTAAACCTGAGGCCCCTTTGCAAGTTTGTTGAACACCCCTAGTGGGCCCCGGCGTCATGAGAAATTGTGTCCCCCCCCCCCCCCCCCCGGGTCTCCTTTAGGACCCAAGTGGTAATGCCTGATCAAAAGTTGTTAATGCAATGTCTTGACTAATTATAACCTATTTAACTATATTGTATGATGTTTATTACATTAAGTGCACAAACAACATGTTTGAAATATAAATATGAACGCCTGTGTTTTGCATAATAAAACAAACTGGAAACAAAACCATGTCTAAAAATGTTTTTTTTTTATTTTTTTTTTTTTATTATAAGGATAAGGACTGTTGCAACACACTATGTTCTGTAAAAGTAATTTAATATTAATTTTACACAATAATAGCAATGTGGTATAGTATATAATAATACTATAATACATTTGTAATAAATTAATTGTCGTGCTAAGTACACACAAACATCATTAATTTGAAACATTAAAATTTTGTTGGATCACTGTGTTTCCCCTGTCTGTTGCCATCTGTTGGAGCTTGTTTTTGCCGATTGGACATGATGAATCAGAATTAGAATGTCTAAAAAGTGATGTGGTGTAATCAGGTGACTGCTTCTGTAGGTGCAATGTGGCCTTAACAGAACATCCTATAGGGATGAATATTTTTTTGAATAATTTCTGTATACACTTGAAACAATTGTGAAAATACTGGTCTGGCCTGTTCATTTAGTGCAGGAGTTCCCAAACTTTTTTGTCCGCTGAATCCCTTAGACATAAAATATTTACCTGAAGTATGCCCTGGGATTTTAGGTAAATATTTTCATAATTTAATGACACATTCACATGTTTATGGTTCCCTAATGTTGGTTAATGATCACATGAAAAAAAATAAAATATTTAATCATTTTTTAGTAAGTGTTTTATTTTGATTATTTTTAAAATTATTTATATATAGGGCTGAATGGCTTATTATTATTATTATTATTATTATTATTATTATTATTATTATATTGTTTTAAAAATTAAGATAAATATATATTGTTGTACATTACAATAATAAATTATAAAAATTTTACTGTTGTAAATTAAATTGTAAGTTGTCCTTTATAATTAAAAAAATATATAATACTTATTTTATTATACACTGCAAGTTACAATGCTAATATTTATGTCTAAAATTCTTCACTTTCAAACAGTCACATCCATAAGATTTTATTTTGGTGGAATACTGGTGAATACTGTAAATTTCTGTCTACAGAAATTTTAATTATGCAAGTGTGTAAATAAGGTGCAAATTGCATTTCCAAAATGGAGTTAATGAGAAGTGACACTGTAAGCTGTCGCTTCACACTGAAACTCGCAGTGCAATTATTTAATTAAATCAATACTTTTGATTTTGATAATCACACGAGGCTATATCGCAATTTCAGTTTCATTTTGATTAACTGTGCAGCCACATTTATTTATTTTACATTAAATTTAATTATTAACTTTTTTATCAACTCATGAACTCTTTGCACAGTGTTGCTAATTTTGTCACTTTTTAGACTCCTTTAGCGACTTTTTTCGAAAAACCAGCTAGCGACAAATCTAGAAACTTTTTGGACTGCTGGTTAACCTTTAGTCAGTCATTATCTCAGTTTTTCTGCTGTCTGACAGAAAATGTATAAATAAGAATAGCTTTCTTTGACATTCGGCTCTATATTATATAAAAATACAGTATGTGAGCATGGATTAGAATATAAAAACTGATGTAAAGTGCCGATAGTTGCTGAATTAAGTAATCTAGGGACATTTAGCTACTTTTTGAGCAGGCTTTAGCTACTTTCCATTGAAAAAGTTATCAACACTGCCCTGCAGTTACCTCACGAACCCTATTTGGTAAACCCTTATTTAGTGAGTGGAAACAGTTGCTAAGGTAGGACTGGTCAGGAGGGGCTTAGCGAAGGGTCAGTTACCTGTGTTCATGTTGTTCTCTTTGTAGAGCGGCAGGTCAGATCCCTGCGAGAGGAGCGAGCAGACCTTCTTGTTGCGAATGCAGAGCAGGACTGTGGCCTTCTCCAGCACCAGGTGTTTGACCCACTGCGGCACACGAGACTGAAGATCCTGCTTGTGCACCAGCCTCACGATCAAAACAGACTCGGTAAGACTGATGACCAGCAGCGCCATGCATACCACAAAGTACACACCTACACTCAAACACACACACACAACAGACACTTACATGTAAAGTTCATACTATTAATAGGCAGAAACACAGCATGTATCATATCCTGGCAGTGTTCAACGTGCCATTATTTGTGATGAAAGACTATGAATTAATAATGTACTTATTATACACTACTATTCAAAAGTTTGGGGTTGTTAAGATTTTTTTTATGTTTTTGAAAGAAGTCTCTTATGCATTTATTTGAACAAACATACAGTCAGAAGGGTAAAATTGTGAAATATTTCTTGAATGTTAAACGGCTAGTTCACCCAAAAAAATATTGTCATTTATTGCACCTTCATGCTATTCCACACCCGTAAGACCTTTGTTAATCTTCGGAACACAAATTAAGATATTTTAGTTGAAATCTGATGGCTCAGTGAGGCCTCCATAGCCAGCAATGTAATTTCCTCTCTCAAGATCCATAAAGGTACTAAAAACATATTTAAATCAGTTCATGTGAGTACAGTGGTTCAATATTAATATTATAAAGCGACGAGAATATTTTTGGTGCGCCAAAAAAACAAAATAACGACTTATTTAGAAGATATTCTCGTCGCTTTATAATATTAATATTGAACTACTGTATTCAGATGAACTGATTTAAATATGTTTTTAGTACCTTTATGGATCTTGAGAGAGGAAATGTCATTGCTTCCTATGCAGGCCTCACGGAGCCATAGGATTTCAACTTAATTTGTGTTCCGAAGATTAACGAAGGACTTACGGGTGTAGAACGGCATGAGGGTGAGTAATTAATGACATTATTTTCATTTTTGGGTGAACTAACCCTTTAAGTATATCACTTGAGCTGCATGAACTCCTCAAGTTTGTGTACAACCTAATGATAGATAGAAGTGAATGGTGACCATGTATACAATATATAGTCACATGATCAATTTCACAAATTGTATGCCCTCTGTGGGCTGTGATGTGTTTGAAAGCACTAGTTTTGCAGTTGCATTTGAACTTGAAACCTCTGTAGTGTTGTAGGCAGCTCTCCATATCTCTCAAATTAATCTGTGTATTTCCGCACAAGCTGCAATTCCATACTGAAAATCAATGGACTTCGGATTGACTGCAGTTGAAACACTCAAGAAATCTGCACAGGAGCAATATCACAAGACCGGCCAGCTGAGTGAGAACTGTACTGTATCATACCACAAAAAAAATTTAACTAAGGACTTAAAATAAGGTCTAGATGCAGTAGACTTAATTCAAGACGTCACCTCTCACACATAATTAAGCAATGAGTGATCTTTTTGAAATGCATCAGGTCAGGTCTATGAAACAGAAAGACCTCATTACCAATGAGAGGGGTCCCTATGGCAGTGGCTGGCAGAGTGTCTGAGACGATGATGAGAAAGACAGAATAGCCCAAGAGCAGAGTGATCTTGAAGGATACTCTCTCTCCGCTGTCTGGGGGCAGGTAGAATCCAACAATGTCCATCACCATCAGGAATACACTGGGCAAAAGAAGGTTGACTGTGTAGAACAGAGGTCTGCGTCGGATCACAACCTGGTGATTAAAGAAAGAGACATCTTTCCTTGTGGCAATAATGTGTTCATCTTTCTCACATTGTTTTTCATTCACTTTGGCACTAACTACTTTTCAAAAGAAATGTGACCTGACATTTGGAGCATGTGCATTTAGTGGTGCACAAGTATTCAAAAGTTTGGGGTTGTTAGATTTTTTTAAATGTTTTTGAAAGAAGTCTTTTAATCTCACCAAGGCTGTATTTTTTTTATCAAGAATACAGGCAAAACTGTATTATTGTGAAATAGTATTACAATTTAAAAAAAAATTAAATTATTATTATTTTATAATAATAATATTTTAAAATGTAATTTATTCATGTGATGGAAAAACTGAATGATCCTTCAGAAATTGTTCTAATAGGCTGATTTTGTGGCCAAGAAACATTTCTTATCATCATCAATGTTGAAAACATTAATATTTTTGTGGAAAGATTGAGACACTTTTATTCAGGATTCTTTGATCAATAGAAAGTTCAATAGAAATAGAACTGTATTGTAACATTATAAATGCATTTAGTTTTGATGCATTCTTGCAGAGTTATTATTATAGTATTAATATCTTACAAAACTTACTGACCCCAGACTTTTGAACAATACATTTACACCAATTTAAAGATCAGGGAGTGTTGGGCAATACTTTTTTCAAATAACTAGTAAAGTAATGCATTACTTTTAAATTTACAATAAAATATCTGCGTTACTTTTTCAAACAAGTAATGCAAGTTACTTTGTTTTTTTATTTATAGACTGACGCCTTGTCTCCATGTTGAGAGAAATTGAAAGTGAGGCGTTGTGTGCGCTGTGTATTCCCCAAAATGAATGAAAACGGTGAAATGCAAACTCAGAATATTACGTAAACCTGCAATATTTAAACAAGTTAAATAACACAAATATACTTTATGTAATTAATCTCATTTTATTAACCAAAGTCATTGCTGCTGACCTTTGATGGTCCAATTCAACCACAAGTATGAGTGTTGAACTTTGTTCTTCTGCATCCTATTCTTCTGCAATCCAAAATGACAGCACATCTAAAGGGTTGTTTGAGCTGCGCCCTCTACTGTACAGGCTTGAATTTGCATTTCATTTCAGTTGTGAAAGGACCTTTATATTTGCCAAATACAACTTCTTTTGTTATCAAAAACAAACAAGCAAGCCCTGTCCAGGTGAGAAAAGGTAACGCAAAAGTAATGTAATGCATTATTTTCCATAAAAAGAAAGTAACACAATATTGTTATTAAATGTCCCGAAGAAAAGCGAAGCCAAACCAAGTCTGAAAAGTGTAGCCAAAGCATTTTGATTGCCCCCTGGTGGCTGGCTGCAGTATAGGTTTTAAACCCCGCCCTCTCCATGTAATTGAATAGGACGCGAGCCACTAAAAACTAAAAAAAAATCCAATTTATTTTCAAACATATTTATTTTCCAAAGATGATTTCTGTCATTTTAGGTAGTTCTCAACACACAGACACACAGTTAAAATGTTCGTTTTCCCAATAGGCTTGGTTTTAGTAAGCAGAGGCGTGTTGTCCATTTTGTTTTGTTTTTTACAGTCTGTAATTGTAACGCATTACTTTTAAATGTAATTTTAAAATGTAAATGTTTTTTTGTGCAAATGTTGCTATATTTATATGCTGATACGTATTCATCTATAGCTCATTTTTTAATTGGTTAAACTAATGGTATTAAAGCTCACTCTGTTACAACACGCTCTGCTCTCCTCTAAACAATAACACAAAGAATGCAGTTTTGTTTAATGCAGTCAATAGGACTTCTGTCTGTCCTGACCTTTTATGTATCTCTGCAAAAACCTAAAAAGTTTAAAATGACTTCAATCATTACTAGAGAGTCAAGCTTTACACTTTAGAGTACTGTTCCAAATAATTAGTAATTCCTTCTGAAGGATTTGAGTTATCATGATCTTCACTTTTTTTAATTAATTATACATTATGCATTGTTCACATTAATTATGAACCTGTGTATAGTACTTCTAAGTAGTTCTCTGGGAGATATGAAAAAAATTGTTTCTGATTAGCTAAAAGTGAACTACCTCATTTAACTGAGCGCAGTTACTTATTAGTTAGTCAGAGTTTCTTGTTAGTTAATATGACTTTATAGAATTTTAATATTGCCTTACTCTTTTGTTCCTGTGTAGTTATTCATTAATGATGGAAAAGTGTTACCCATTTTTCAAATGCTAATGTGTACCGTGGCTTAATTTGGTGTTATGTTACTCACATGAAACTTCATTTCAGCATAGTAATCATCATTATCTATGCTGAAATCTTTGTATGTGGAGAGGACGTGAAGCAGCTCCCATTCTCCCTGGTTCATGAACACACTCTTGTCGTTCATTACTTCCTCTGGGGTTCTCATTAGAGTGATGTTGATGTCTTTAGCTTTGGGATGAGATAAGGTTAAAGGTCAGTTCATTCGGCTTTTAGGAAAAGGCACGTTGTTGTTGTTTTTTTTATTGTGCTTGAATTACTTCTGCAAAACTACATTTCCAGAGTATTCTTATTTCTAATATAAATATGGTGTTTTGGGGAAAAAATCATTTGAATGATTGATGATCAGATCTTTCAAAATCCCTTTAGTCTTGGATTCTGTGTGTACAAGGTATATTTTGTCAGTGTTGAGTCTGAATTATTATCTCTCGAGCTTTCCCATATGATTGTACTGAAACATGTTTACTTACTTGTGTGCAGCCAGCTCTGGAACGTCAGGCTACATTTTTGGACATCATAAGGAAAGTTGTAGATGTTGAGGGAGCAGGCAGTCACCACCTGGATTGGCTTATAGTTGCGAACAAGCCCGTTATGACCTACATAGACGTAAGGAATGTCAGGAGACTTTCCTACATCCACACTGCAGAGAACAAAGAGAGTGATTATAAAGGACTGCTGTGAAGAGCAGACTGAAATAGTTCAGTTGTGTCATTGTGTCATTAACGTCTCAATTATCTCATTATGTCAGGTTTACTCACAATTCATTGATGAGAATATCTGGAACCCAGATGTTGGCAGTGGGAATGGAAATCTGTTTCACTTCATCAAATTCTTCAGGATCCCACGCAAGGAATTCATCTGTCCATTGCTTTTGAAGTGAGAGAAATGTCAAGTACAAAAAATATACACTGTAAGAGAAAATATCAAGTCTCATAATCAGTATTAGGGGCGACGCATTATAAGTAACGTGAGTTACGTAATCGGATTACTTTTAAGTAACTAGTAAAGTAACACATTACTGTTAAATTTACAACAAAATATCTAAGTTACTTAAAATAAGTAACATGCTCTATGTAAACATGAAAGGTATTGTAGTTCTAGACTAAATGTGAACATACATTTACTCATCTGAAATATTATCCAAACCTGCAATAATTAAATATGTTAAATAACATAAATATACAGTGGCATGAAAAAGTATGTGAACCCTTTGCAGAATCTGTGAAAATGAAAATTATTTTAATAAAATAAGAGGGATAATAAAAAATGCATGTTATTTTTTTAGTACTGTCCTGAGTAAGATATTTTACATAAAAGATGTTTGCATTTAGTTCACAAGACAAAACAATAGCTGAATTTATTAAAATAACCACATTCATAAGTATGTGAACCATTGATTCTCAATACTGTGTGTGGTTCCCTGATGATCCACGACTGTTTTTATGTTATGTGATGGTTGTTCATGAGTCTCTTGTTTGTCCTGAGCAGTTAAACTGAGCTCTGTTCTTCAGAAAATTCCTCCAGCTCCTGCAGATTCAACAGTTTTCAAGCATTTTTGCATATTTGAACTCTTTCCAGCTGTGGCTGTATGAATATGAGATTCATCTTTTCACACTGAGGACAACTAAGGGACTCAAACACAACTATTAAAAAAGGTTCAAACATTCACTGATGCTCGATGGAGGGGGAAACACGATGCATTAAGAGTCGGGGTGTGAAAACGTTTGAACAGGATGAAGATGTCACAATTTTTCTTATTTTGTTTAAATATCATTGTTTTTCATTTAGTACCCTTCGGAAGCAACAGAAGATACTTGCATGTTTCCTGGCAGAAAAATTAAGTACAATTTACCTTGATATTTGAATTCAAAAGTTTTCACCCCTCGGCTCTTAATGCATCGTGTTTCCTTCTGGAGCATCAGTGAATGTTTGAACCTTTTTTAATAGTTGTGTTTGAGTCCCTCAATTGTCCTCAGTGTGAAAAGATGAATCTCAAAATCATACAGCCACTGCTGGAAAGGGTTCAAATATGCAAAAATGCTTGAAAACTGATGAATCTGCAGGAGCTGGAGGAATTTTCTGAAGAACAGAGATCAGTTTAACTGCTCTGGACAAACAAGAGACTCATGAACAACCATCACAAAACATAAAAACAGTCATGGATCATCAGGTAACCACACACAGTATTGAGAATCAATGGTTCATATTATTTTAATAAATTCAGCTATTGTTTTGTCTTGTGAACTAAATGCAAACATCTTTTATGTAAAATATCTTAGTCAGGACAGTACTAAACAAAAAATAACATGCATTTTTTATTATCCCTCTTATTTTATTAAAATATTTATCATTTTCACAGATTCTGCAAGGGGTTCACATACTTTTTCATGCCACTGTACTTTATTAACCAATGTCTTTGCTGTTAACCTTTGATGATCCAATTCAACCATGCGAATAAGCAAAAATGACCATTAAATATAACGGAAAAGTAACAATTAATTACTTTCCATTAAAAGTAACCAAGTCATGCAAGTTACTTTTTAGGGAGTAATGCATAAAAGTAACTTTCTCCCAACATTGCTCATAATCCTCAATTAGGTACAACATAAGTTACTGTTCTTGTTTAATTTGGAAACACAAAATAAGCCTAATTTCAGGAATCGGACTACTCTTGTCACGCTGTAAGGTTGTTGTTTTTTTTATGAAAAGAATCATTCAATCATTCATTAAGGAAGCAAACAACACTGTTTGCTTATTATGTTAACAATTCACTAACAAGGAAAAAATCATTTGTTTTTGTGAGTCAACACTGGTTTTTCGTACATTGTTGATACACAAAATAAAAAACTGCTTGTATAAGTCAGAATCGCACTACACTGATTGTGTTGTATGTTTTTGAGACATTATAAAATCATTATCACACCTGTCTGTACCACACATATGTTGTCAAGACCTGGTTCTTCTCATCCTGTGTGGCACAAAAATTCATACAAAAGGATGAATGCAAAACAACAACTTCAAAACAACTAATAAATAATTAGTTTAGCCTACATATTTAATAGACAAGTGAGAATTCTACTCACCACATTGAGAATCGCATAAACCATTAGGTCAATGGCTACCGTCGTTGACTGTCTCCAGTCACGAACTGGTCGAACTCCTTTCTTATATCCGGCACTTAAAAACTCATTTAATCTCACCAGAGTGGCGTTGGCGAAACGCCCAGTGTTATTGCCCAGCTTCTTCACTACACCCAGATAACAGAATAGTCACACATCACTTTTAATTTATTCACCTTTAACTTCAGCATTCAAAAGTTTAAAGACATACACACGCAAAATCATACTGATTAATTATAATAGTATAATAATATATTATAATATATTTTGAAACACTATATATAATAATAGTGTTTCAAAACTTGCTGAACTGCCCACAAAGACAGCATTTTGATGCATCAGAAAGCAGCTAACTAGATTTTGAAATGGTTTTAAAGAGGTTTTAAGGCTCAAGCGCGTTCGTATAACCAGTCAAAAATTTAAGAAGTTATACCTGAGCAAGTCACCACCGCCCCATACATGTAAACGCAGAGAGCTGTCCAGAGTGCTGAACATTTCATTGTGCCGAGCTGTTTGGCGTTGCCCTGGGTTCTTCTCGCAGGCTTCTAGCCTGGTGCTGCTTCTTTCCAGTGATGCTTCCTGAGCTCCATTAGTTATCTCTGAGCTTTCCAGAAGCGCTTGGGCTGTCATTACAGCACTTAGTCCACCCTCCCTTCTCTGCATAATCATCTCACAGTTAAGGCAGATCAAAAGCACTTCAGCTTGTCCCAAGAGTCATATCGGAGAGAATTAACTATATAAGCATGCCGAGCATAGTGTCTTGAACTGAAAAAAAATAACAGATACTATTTCTTATACATGTATACTATTTCTTAACTGTATTAATATTATACAGTTGGTATAGTTATAAATAACTATTTAGTCACAATTATTTTGTGAGCACCATCTTTGATTAGGCCTCACCTTAAGAATAGAGCATTGAGGCTGTAGTGTATTTACATGTTAAACATTTTAAATATAACAGATTAAATAGCATAAACAATCCCAAATGTTTTCTAAATTAATAATTCTAGTGTTTTTTCCCCTAACACTAACTCAACAGCGGAGGGCGTATATGAATTACAGCTACCTTTGACATTTCATGGCTCATATTTCACCACCAAGTTCAAGTCAATTTCCATGAGCACTTAGACTACTGCATTAAACTGTTATCTAATACTTCACCCAGCCATGATGAGACTTAATTAGCCCGGCAATAGGCAGGTGATTAGATTTACGTCAGGAAAATATTATCAGAATTTTGATGAGGAATTGAATTATGTGTTTTTTGGGGTTTTTTTCTGACTGGACAGGCAGCTCAGAGAAGCTCTGCAATGAAAATGTACTGTAGTGATAGTGACGTGAAGGTGATTGTGGTTTATTTTTCAGTAAGGAAACTGGAGCTTGATTATGTGATAATGTTACAGTACAGGGAGGGGTTCTTCACTCTCATGTTATGTGTGATATTTCAAAGAATGCTCTTTAATCTCTATTTTTAGGATGTACTGCTACCTGCACTCTAAAAAATGCTGAGTTAAAAACAACCCAAGTTGGGTTAAAAATGGACAAACCCAGCGATTGGGTTGTTTTGACCCAGCTGTTGGGTTGAATCTTTAACCCAACCTTCTGGGTAGTTTTATTTAACTCAACTGATGTTTAAAAATCACTTTATTGATCACTTAAAATGAACCCAAAATAGGTGGGAAAATAACATTTATTAATAGGTTTAATTAATAATAGTTAAATAATAAACATTTATTAAATTGCTTATTAATAAATGTTCATCTTTTGATTATTATTGTTGCCTCTAGTAATTATATGTCTGATTTTTAATTTCAACATATTTTGTGCTCATTTTAAGCCAGCCATATAGTCATTTTTAAACAATAGTTGAGTTAGATAAAACTACCCAGCACAATGGGCAAACATTTAACCCAACCGCTGGGTTTGTCCATATTTAACCCAATTTGGGTTGTTTTTAACCCAGCATTTTTTAGAGTGTGATCTGGCCCTTAAAAATTACATTTGTTTATATAAGCCTATGTCGTCAAATGTATTCAAATATTATTTGAATTTAATACAAATCATTTAAAATTACAAGAGGATTTCGATTACTTCTTTAAACAGTTTTCCACTGTATTTTCATTAGTAGGATTTTTTTGGATCATTCAGGACATAAATGGTGAAAATGTCTGAAATTATATTTAGGTTTAAAATTGTCTGAAAATGTCTTGTGTTTTTACACAAATAATATATATATATATATATATTATATATATATTATATATATTATATATATATATATATATATATATATATATATATATATATATATATATATATATATATATATATATATATATAAAATTTGTGTAAAAACTATATATATATATTTATATAATTTATTTGTTTTTACACAAATTTTATATATTTTATAAAAACAATAAAATTATTTATTTGGAGTTTTAGCAGAACGACAATACAAATTATTTACGCACTATTTATTTTTGCAAGCATGTTTGTTTTGCAACAGTAAAAAACCTTAGCAAAGCAGTTATAGTAAAATGTGTTACATTACGTAATCAAACCATCTTAAGATCGTACATTTCAGCTTTAATTTTTTGAATCTCCATTTAAACATATTCCATTCAAAACTATAGATATCATTAACATAAAAAGTATTATCATAAATAATGTTTATGAGTGTAGATTTATGTCAGAGAAATGTGCTAAAATCAAAAGAAAACATTTAGAAGCATGGAAGAGAAAGACAATATACAAATACAAATTAGCACAATTTGTTTTCCTTTATTCCATTCAATACAAATACATACAACATAAAGAATACTTGCTTGCAGCTAGTCATTATGATTTTTACATCTGAAAGAAAGTTCACATGATTTACAATAATCTCCTTAGGAAACTGGTCTCATTTTTGTCACATTTGAATTAATGTTAACAGTAGGCATAAACTGCAATTAATTATTTGATACTTTAACTAAAACTACAGTTGTGGAATCTATCACTTTGTTTTAACTTTCTCCAACCGCTCCGCCTCTGTTTTTGTCTTTCTCTTTTTGTCACACCTTCCCCCCCACCACCTCATTCAGACTTTCAGGCAGAGCTCCAGGTACCCCAGAGCAGCAGTAGAGTCATAACATAGATGAACAGAAGTACCAGGTACATGCAGAAGAGAAGCCTGTCCACTTTCAGGCACAGTTCCACCCAGTAGGACTGTGAACTGCCCTCACTGTCCTCCTCCTGAAGGTACAGTCTGAGAGACACCACCTCCTGCAGGATTTTCTCCAGTGGAGAGTTACTGTTTGAGACATCTGTCAGGGAGAATAGGTCTGGCTCTGGAGACAGATCAGACTCGTAGCCTGAATCAAAGAGAACACAAATATTAAATGGGTCCTTGATTATGATTTCACTTTTTTAACTTTAGTTAGTGTGTAATGTTGCTGTTTGAGCATAAACAACATCTGCAAAGTCACGAAGCTCAAGGCTATGTTGGGCTGCTTTAGAGAAGAGGAAGAGTTGTTGTAGTAGAGTGTTGTTGCCATACCGTCATTTTTACGCTGGACTGCCTCACAAACGAGGGACAATTCAAGGCTGGATTTGCACAAAAGATTAACATGACGGCACATGCTAGTGGATGATTTGAATCAACTCCACAGCAACTACTTAAATTTATCCACTAACCACTCAGAAATGTCCAGTTGCATTGTAAAAGTTGTAACTTCTTCCTGAGTCTCTCCATCAGTGTCGACTCCGGTTTGAACAACGTAAGGCTGCTGAACACTGTTACTGACAATTGTCACTTTGGCTGCGTGAGATTCTCCAGCTTTGTTGCTGTTGAGCACCTGAAGCGTGAACTGTTAAAGCTCCACCCTCTTCTGGAAAGGGGGCTGGGAGCAGCAGCTCATTTGCATTTAAAGGGACACGCACAAAAATGGCGTGTTTTTGCTCACACCCAAATAGGGGCAAATTTGACAAGCTATAATAAATGATCTGTGGGGTATTTTGAGCTGATGTTTACAGCCTCATTCTGGGGACACCAGAGACTTATATTACATCTTGTGAAAAGGGGCATAATAGGTTCCCTTTTAAGCCATTTAGAAGCATGTGATATAGTATATGACTGTTTGTTATAGGTACAATAAATTAAATATAATTTAATAAGGTATAGGTATATTATCATAAAGCTTCAAAAAGGGCAACAAGATGAACATTGCAACAATATTACAGTGATATTGATAGTCCTCTGAGGTCTATCTTGCTTCAACAGAAAAAAAGAGTGTGTGAATTTGCAATGTCAATACTTTTGCATGAAAGTAGCACTGAGCGGTCTAATATACAGCATTGCTATGGACAATGATTTGAGTTTGGACCTTTTTTGCATTTCCGAGGTTCTCAGAAGCAGACGTCATCATAGTTAAGTAAACTTCTATGGTGGTGAATGGAAGATATAATTATAATTTTTATATAAACATAGAATTTTTGTATGTTCATTTGCTCCAATAGCAAAATAAAAAATCTGTGATAGAGTTTCTACGACTTTCCAAAAGAGGGAAAAATATAGAGAGATTATTTATGTTGGTCAGAAGAGAGAGATGTCAAATTTGTCATCACTCCTTCAGATGCTGTGTTAGAAATGTGTTTACTGGCATAAACCTGTTTAAGTGTCAATTCCCAATGCACAAAATCATACATTTTTTCTTGTTTGCATAACCTAATGTTATTATATGTTCTGTAAGCTTGAGTGCTTTGCAGCAATAATAATACAGTTTAATGATAATATGAAATTAACAATACTTTACAGTTGTTGTTTTTCATCTAGATGATGTTAATTTATGAATAAACTTTTGGTTGTTAGTTCATAATATATTAATCATTTTTTATTTCAGTGTTTTGAAATGTATTAGTATATTCAGTATTACTTTAATGTTAACAATACAGTATTAGTACTGTTAACATTAACAAATGAATGCTGTGAAAAATAAATGAATAACTAATGTTAACGTATAGAACCTGTAAACAACATGCTAAATGGATAATATTCTCTCTCCTACCCCCAGACTGGTCCATATCATCCAGTGTCTTCATCGAAGTGAAAGCGCTCTCGATGAAGCTCTGGTCCATTGAGCCATATTTGTCTAGCAAGCAAGCAGACATGGACATCTCCTTGACTTCGTTCTCACTGTAATGCAAAAGCTTCACTACAAAAATGGACAATGACAAACTAAGCACCAGCAGCGCCATGCAAACAGCAAAGAAGACCCCTGTGGCAAAAAGAGCAGACATTCTTGTCAGTAAGGTTAGGTTGCTGTTGTTAATGGGGGAACATTGTAATTAGGAAGAGCTCTGGTTGTACTCTACCAATGAGGGGTGTTTTAATGGCTGTGGCAGGGATTTCATCCATCAGATTGACTCTGATTACAGTGAAGCCCAGGAGAATGCTGGTCTTGAAAGTGATGCGAGTTCCACTGTTTGGAGGCAGATAGAAACTGGTGACATCCACCACCATGAAGAAGATGCTCGGGATGAGCAGACTTACCACGTACAGCAGGGGGCGCCTGCGGATCAGCACCTTCAGAGAGAAACAGAGTGGCTGGGACTGAACGCTCTCTGGGTGATATTTATTTCATCACTTGCTATCAGAAAAATGTGCTCTCGAAGCAGTCTAAAATGGCTGTGTCTGAAGGGGAATTACATAACAAGCTTAAGCCTTCTCCCCATTTCCTGGATTTGCTAAATCGGTCCAATTTCTCATTCTAGAAGTGAAATTGTTTTCCCACACCTCAGCTCCCCCTGAGAACTCAACCTCACTGCCATTGAGCTATTTCCTCTCGCTGCCCCTCATCTGGATCAGGACCATCCATTTCACTTTCCTTATTTAAGTTTGCTTAAGCTTTCACAGTACAACAAAGAGCAATTTCATACTGACTTAAACATGTTCCCCACCCATTTGGCCAATGAGTAAAAACACAAATATGGATCTCTAAATGGCTTTCGGCAATGAGCCGCAGAGCAAAGGTAATCAAAGAACACCGCCGTTTCCATGGTGTGCGCATCTTAGTGGAACAGGGTGGATTGCCCATGAGCTTTGAGCTATTGGCCCATTCCTCCCACTGAACACGATGCTCATTGATCAAATGCCAGAAAGACAGTCTCATTATCATCATCCTTGCTGTGTGTTGTCTGCTGCTAAGCCTCATCTATTAGTATTATAGCATTAGTGTGACTCCACTTACAGCCATGCAAAGGTTGGAGAAAGGTTGTGACACGTCAGACTGCTGTCAATACTCTAGCGTGTCTGGCAGACTGTTATGTGCCTAATCTCTCCGTCAGCCTCCAAAATTAACATCTGTCAAACACCAGTCAAATTTGGCAGTGATGAGTAAATAAAAATGTATATTGAAATTAAAACATTTAGATTGAAATTAAAAATTTAATTTAAATTTAAAAACAATATTTTATATATATATATATATATATATATATATATATATATATATATATATATATATATATATATATATATATATATATATATATATATATATATATATATATATAATTTGTTTTTTTGTCCATTGTGCTGGAAGTAGTGAAGGAACTTTTCTTTTTTGACGTGCATCTTAGTTAAACGATTGTTGTAAAAGAAAAAAATGCCAGGCAGAGACTTAGTGTTTATCCATGGTTGTTGACTGAATGTGAACTTGCAGTCGACCGTAATAAAGGGCCAGGATTTAAGCAGACAAAATGATTGGAGATGTCTAATAATAATAAATACAAAACTACAAATACTACACTTAATTTTACCCACATGCATTCAGTACACTTATGTACATACAGATCTCAACTGCTTGGTTACTTATATCGTTCCAAAAAGTAAACTCTATTATCGGACAGCAACATATTTAAAGGGTTAGTTCACCCAAAAATGACATTTCTGTCAATATTTACTCTCTCTCATGTCGTTCCAAACCCGTAAAACTAAACAACCCGTAAGACCAAAACATCTTCAGAACACACAATCAAAACGTTCTGACGTAGAACCTGGAAGCACTGAACGTAAATAGCGTATGACAATGACAGGGAAGAGATGAATTTGTTGAATAAAGCTATTATTTTTTTGTTTTTGCACACAAAAAGAATTCTTGTCATCACATTTCATAACATTAAGGTTGAACCACTTATGGTGTTGAACGGCATGAGGGTGAGTAATTAATCACTGAAATGTCATTTTTGGATGAACTAACCCTTTAAATTTGGATATATATATATATATATATATAGTGCGTACATACAGTACACTCATGTAAAACACACACACACACATATATATATCTCCTGGCTGTGTGATTTAAATTTTATACTAATTTTATTAAATTAATCTACAGTATCCGCATAGTCGCACTCATGTAAAGCAAAATACACTATATAGCAAATCTCAACTGCTGGATTGTTTATATCATTGCAGAATGTTAACTTTATTATTGTCCAGCTCTAATCTAAATGCTTTGAGATATTAATATATCACAAACATTAACATTTTCTGATTTTCTGCTGTTTTGAAACAATGTTGTAATTGAAATTGAAAAATTGAAATCTAAAGCTGCCATTGAATGTCATTTTTACTTATTTAATATTAATCCTCACATTAAACTGAATCTGCGCGTAGTCTCTTCCCTCTAGATTCAATGTCCAGTAGCGAGACGGGACAGACAGCAGCTCCCATTCCCCATCATTCATGAACTCTCTTGTGTCATTGGCGATTTCCTCAGCAGGCCTCCACAGAGCTAAATCCACTTCACTCACTGTCGGAGAAACACATCAGGAACTTATTGTGTTATTGCAGAATTAAGTGTTTATGTTGGCAGGTTCGTGAGAAGCTTATTTAAAGTGGCACCTTTTAAAAGATTCTAACCAGGGCTGATCAAAAACACTCAGTAATCACAACAACTCTCATTATACGGAGACCAGCTTGTTTGCAAAGGAGTGAAAGCACAAGCTGTGTATGAGTGAGTCATTTACCTGAGTGGAGCCAGCTGCGAAAGGTCAGAGTGCAGTTCTGCTTGTCAAAGGGAAAGGCATAAATCTCCAGGTGACAGGCTGAGACCACCTGGATGGGTTTGTAGTTTTTTACTGTTCCTGAGCAGTTGACATAAACATATGGGATGACTGGGGATTTGCCAACATCGACGCTGGGGAGGGAGAGGAAGACATATGATGCAATGAGAGTATAACTCGACAAAATTCATTTCCAGAAAACAAAAGGAGCTTGTGATGTGGCCAGGAGAGATACATCTATCATGTACATACAATTCACTTATAATGACATCAGGCACCCAGATGGCATCCGAGGACAGCGATATTTCAGTGATTCCATCAAACTCTTCAGGATCCCAAACAAGAAACTCATCGTTCCATATCTGAAACATTAGAGTAATGTGGTTTACTGCTACCACCTACTGTAGCAGGTCCCAAGAGAAAGATTCAAATCTCTCAAACGTTCATATTTCATGCATTTGAAAATCTGATTATTGTGTATGTGTTTATACTGTCTCAGAAAGATAAAATTAAATGTCTTTTATGAAACCTTGTCATTCATTGCATTCTTTTTATAAAAATGACTGTTAGTATGACACCCAGATTTTGTGAAACATATATTAATATATGTTGATAATATTTAGAAGTAAAGTAAACGTTCAGGTTAAAGTCAGATGGCTGGATTTCAAGAGGTTACAGTGCTTAAAAAACATTTTTTTCTAAAAAGCTACCGTAATCAGTCCACATCAGACTAATCCAAATAGTATTTTATGAACCACTAATTAGACAAATTATAATTGATACTAACTTGGCGATACCAAATGCTGGTGGTAACTTTCTGAGTCTGTCCATCCTGTGAAAAGACAGGTGCAAAATTACTTTATTATATTGACATGGAAAGCAAACAGATTTTAACACCTGTGCAGTACATTTATTTAGTCAACATCTTCTAACAGTGAACAGTCCTATGCATTACATATAATAAAAAGCTTAACATGAAAGATGTATTTACAATAGTGATCATACGATGAGCAAATAATACACTTAATCTCTCTAAAGGTTATAATGTACTTACCACATCCAGTACAGATTGGATTATAAGGTCAATGTAAATGGTAGTTGGTTTGGTCCAGTTCTGGACAGGCCGAACTCCACAGTTGTATTTGCGAAGAAGTAACCTGGTAAGTTGGTTGAGAGCAGATCTTTTTGGTTTCTCTGGGACAACCTCAGCCTGTGGAATAACTGTACAGAAATGTTACTCAGTGCAGATCTTGGTTATGGTAATTATCAGTATGGTTTGGCAGCATACAGAATTCAAATACATTCATCCCATAAAATTCACAGTAAGTGAAAAGTTCACTGAAAGGTTAGATGGCTTTTTAAAGTCTTAAAAGGTTTCTAGTTGTGTTGCATCCTTTGAATATTAAATGTTAATGCAATCAAGTATAACTGAACAATTGTATACTTAATACAGTAAAAACAAGAAGCAGCACTTACCTGTCAGCAACAAAGATAGCAAGAGGACAGGACTCATCCTGGCAATTCAATTCCAGGATCTTCAGAAGAAGAAAAATGCAAAGTATTCAAATCACTTTCCACAGCTTTTGTCCCAGCTTTTAAAATTTTACCCTATTTCAAAGTGCCTTTTATTCCAGCAGAATGCCATGGAGCATCAGAATGGTCGCTGTACACATGACTGCAACAAATGCACAGCAGCAACTTGCTCACCACTCTAGCAAATTGATTTTCCATTATGATGGTAAGAAGATCTGGGTTTAGTGAATAGGATGTGTACTCTGACTGCTCAATTCATGGACCCTTCTACTATACTAGAGCATAATGGGTCATTCAACATACATAATCATAATTATCTAATCATCTATGTCATTGAAATCATCTAAAAATAATTTCATGATATTGTAATTCTGTTCTTCTGAATGTGTGCACATTTTAGCTAAATCATAATGTTTTATGTACTTTGGTAATGACATTCTTTATCATGTAGTCTTTAACAGTAATCAAATACACAGTAAATCGTGTGATATAGTGTAGCAAATAACATGATGCAAATTTTAAGCAAGTTTTTCTTATGTTTTCAACGGGTGTTCTAAAAGTCATCACTAAATTAGTGCCACATATAGACTATTCTGTCAAACAGCAGCAAGCTAGACTAGATTTCTAGTTTAAAGAGCATTTTTTCTTGCTTTTTATATTATTAGTTAGGCTATTGGTCCTAATTTTTTTATTTATTTTTTTTATTTCAGAGTAGGGACAACAGCAATTAGGATGTGTGTTGAAAATTTATCACCGTAGCTATACAAGTCATTTTGAAATTGTTAGATATTTTGAGTAACATTTAGCTATACTTATTGAAAATATCAGATATGATGTAGGTTTAAAAAACATGGAAGAAGCATAGGTGGCCAACAAAAACTATATTATAATTTATATTATTGTTAGTTTTGCTTACTTACCCTAACTAAAGTAACAATATTTTCCGCCAAAAAATATTTAACTATTTACTGGGCTACTGTCATTAACGAAATTAAACAAAATGTCTGAAAGCGTCTCACTTTCTGAGGAAATTGTTAGACTATATTTTTGGGCAACAAAAAATGGCATTTATTTACGTTTAATCCACATTACCTCTGTTTGGACGATTCTTTCTTTATTAATAGGGTCGGGGTTAAAAAAGTTCACATAGTACAGGACTCGTTTCTTTTGAAGTTTCTTGACTGTTTACCAAGCGCGCGCACGACGATTCCCAGCGCGCGCTTGAGTGGTCGTTTGTCCCGCGCGGCGCTTGTGTGGGTGTGTGTGTGGGGGGCATATGGAGTAGGTCACACTCTGGAGTCAGGGCGAAGCAATCTGGAGAAATATATATATTTATATAAAAATTATTGCCATGAGAGTTGAACAGGATTTTGAACATGGGGAAACGTCTGAAAACTCGGTGAGTGTGTTGTTTTAAAGAACATGTAGTCAAATTAACATAGCCTAATTGTGACAGTGCTTGTGTTAATGAGATCTAGACAGCAGTGACTGTCACTGTCTTATTTGCTTTAAACAGTTTTTAGTGGTAGACGAACTCTAACAAACCTGTAATTTTAATTTCACTTAAAGTAGCATATGTTTTTTTTTTAACCCTAACAAATCCGATTTTTATCCTAATTTGGAACCAATCTAGAAGGATCTGAATTGGAATTTTCCTATTGAAAAAACATTCAAAAACAGCCTTCTGACAAGCATTACACAAAATCCAGTATATACAGTTTATCCACTTGTTTGATTCTTAAATTAGCTTTATTTGATCCCATTTGAATTGTTTCCAAATTCAGATAGAAACTCCAATATGAATCTTGTTTAGATTGGGAATCTGTTTTGAAGGGCTTAATTTGAAATGTTTTAAATTGGTTTCTTTCCCTTAAAAAAGAAAATCAGGTATGTTTAATGTTATCCTCTGAATGAAATCTAGGAATTCTTGTATGTTTGCTTGTGCCACTCAAGCTCATTTATGATAAACACAGGCGCTATCTGTGTCTAAGGCCCAAAATAGAGCTCTGAGTGCTGCTCACAGGCCTCCAGCTCACCATATATGTCTCCTGCTCCCAGTCTAGGGTGACTGGCTGCCTTCGCAGCCATGCTAACATTCCCACCTGCTGTCAGAGTTTCTTTATTTAGTTCTGTAGCTCCTGCATCTATTATCTGGGCCAAAGACTTTTTTTAAATGTTTAAAAAAAACATATGCTACAGCCTATTTTCAGGCATACTTGAAAAAAATAAAATCGGATATGGATTTATTGTACGATGTAGACATTTTCATGCAGAAGGCTTTTATAAATGTTGATTAGGCCAGCTATAGACTCCTCAGCCCACGCTTATTTGACACCTGAGTCAGAAATGCGGTTGTGCTGGGTGCTAAATCCAAGTGCAAATTGGGTCTCATATCATATTCTTGTTTTTAACTTATCAGTTCACACCTGCTCTTTTTTTTCTGGAACGGATCCTGTTATTGAGTACGTTGTAGTTAATTGCTCAAGTGAGTCTTGTTATCACAAACAGAAGCATTCTCAGTATGCCTGTGGCAAATCATTTGAATTTTTGATCCACAGAAATTAAAAACAGCATGTTTGCTTGTCTTTTTCAGAGCCAAATGCTACTTAACCAGCTCAGAGAGATTACTGGCATTCAGGATCTGCAGGTTCTCCAGAGCGCCCTGAACGTATGTTCAGTGCAGCAGCACTTATCCGTGTGTTTATAACACAAGCAGCAGATGTAATGTTACTGACACGGCTATTAATAGAAAATAAGCCAGACAAATGTTTGTAAATATGTAAATCATACCATGTGCAAGAGTTTCTCTTACATTCATCTGTGAGGGTTGGGAAACCTAGTTGTGGTACTAAAAAAAGCATGTATGTGTGATAACCTTAAAGCAAAACATTTAGTGCCCGAACTAGTGATGTCTAATTGTGAGAAAACTTTATCTAGGCTAGTCAGGGTGACATCAGCCATGCCATTGGGCTACTGACCACCCAGCCCCCAGAGGAGGAGCACATGCCGGAAGAGCCCACTAAAGCCAATAATGAGAGGAACACCTCCAATACACAGAACGGTGGGCTGAAAAGACATCGTTAATATCAAATTACTTTAATGTCATCGCATTTTCCAAAGATTAAAGTATTTATATAGCAGTGTGTCACAAATAATGTCATGATGTTTATTTTATACCCATGAAGTTCACCCGTCCTCATGTAACTGGAATTGTTCTCAGGTTCTGCTAAAGATGACCTGCAGACCGCCATTGAGCTTAGTCTTCAGGAGTCACAGCAGGCCGAAGCAGAGCGCAGAGAGCTGCACAGGTTCATTCCTGATAGGGTAGACTGGGGCAATTGTAACATTTTTACACTTTTTAAACTCATTGACTAGTACAAATGTACAAGTCATCTCCTTTTGACATAAGAAATATTTACATGTGCCAAAAGTACACTATCTTTCAAAAGTATGCTGTCAGTAAGATTTTTATTTATAGGTATTAAAGGATTAGTCACTTTCAAATTAAAATTATCCCAAGATTTACTCACCCTCAAGCCATCCTTGGTGGATATGACTCTCTTCTTTCTGATGAAAACAATCGTAGAAATATTAATAAATATCGTGAGCTTTATATTGGCAGTGAATGGGGGTCACTAGTATGAGCTGAAGAAAGTGCATCCATCTACATCCATCCATCATAAACGTGTACACCACATGGATCAGGGGGTTAATAAAGGCCTTCTGAAGCAAAACGATGCGTTTGTGTAAAAAAAAAAAAAATTATATTTAACTGGCGTTGCGTCAGTTACACTTTTTCTGTAAGTTAAATAGGGAAAATGTAGGATGTACAGTAGCGTAAGCTTTTTGAACGTCAGGAGTTTTACACGGTCTGGCGTAAGCTGGATATTTTACTTATTTTAATATAATAATGTATTAAAAATAATTCTTTCTAATAATATTTCACAGAGTTACTGTTGTTACTATGTTTTTGATCAAATAAATGCAGTTTGGTGAACATAAGAGACTTATTTCTAAAACATTTTTTTTTTATATATATATATATATATAAAAACTTACCGACCCCAAACTTTTGAAACATAGTGTATGTGTCTCTCATTTTTGCCAAAAGTTACTGTGTATATAATCAACTTACAATTAAAAGGACTAGATCATATTATAGTATTGAGTCTAATACTAGAAAATAGTTAATTGTAGCAGTGGTTGGGGGCAATTGTAAGAGTTGAAAAACAAATTATATTAACATGCCTAATCTCAAATAGGAGCTCGTCTTAAAATTGTATCATTGTTTTTTACTTTTTAATTGCAGTGAATGGTTTTCACTATTATATTATATGGTATTTTTTTAACTGTAAGAAATAGTTTAAAAAATACATTAAGTATCTAAAAGAAATCAAATCTCTACTAAAATATATATATCTTTTCTAAAATATATTGATCAAGTCAAAAACATTCCTTCAGCTCGACATTTTGATGAAATAATGTTCATTATGTATTTAAAAGGTTTACAGTTTTTTTTTATCTGTTCATTAATAAACTCAGTTTTAATGTCATGCTACAATTAATGTTAGTGCTACCTCCAAAATAATTTATGTTAACTTTTAACCAACTGCCTGAAGAATGTTTAAACTCAAATGCATCAAAACAGAAGAACATTTCTGGACATGCCCAAAAATTATTTCTCAAAATAATTTAAAGACAAAGTTTAAACCTTATTTAAAGGTGCTAAAGAGGATCTTTTCGTTGACTGAGAAACCAAAGACTGTTAGTGAGTTTTTGATATGAGCGCATGTGTAAGAACAACCCCCCTCCTTCACAGCTCATTTCGAGGGAACGCCTCCCAAAACTCGTGCACGAGTATTGGAACACGAGTGTTTACCACCGGCATTCGCTGTGTCGTGTTAGTGGATTCATTATGTCGGACTCACCGCAGGTAACTCATAATCTGCAGCTGTTATTCCTGTCTCCTGACAAAAACATTGCATGCGGTGCCTGTAGAGAGTGGAAAGTTACTGGAGCGCGCAGCCGCGCTCGTCTCTCACAAGGAACGTCATGGCAGTGATTGACAAGCCAGAGGGCCAATCGTTTACGTGATGATCGTGTATACGATTGGCTGATGTTTTTAAGGCCCTACCTCGTGCACAGATGATGTATATTAATATTATTCCTTTCAGTGCACCTAATAAATAATCTTTTATCAGTTAGTAAAGACAGTTTCAGGTAATATTGCAAAAATGTATAAAACAAAACATCCTCTTTAGCACCTTTAACTCAGAGAGAGAGCATTTTATTAACCATATGCAAGTGTTATCACTCAAACTTGGGTGTGAATGAACCAATTTAGAGCTTTACAATTTCCCCCTTCTCTCCTACTACAATGCTTTTGTGTGAATTTAAGGGCAGCAGTAACTATCAAACTCTGGCCTTGACTGTCTCACCCACTCCTGTTTCTACTCTAGGGCTCTTGAGGTTAGTGCAGAAGAGAATGCGGCCCGCATGAAAAGGAAGAGGTGTGAGGCATCTGGAGAGAGCTGCAGCCCCGCTGACTGGATCCGTCAGGAGGACTGTCCTGTGGGCATCCGTAATGTCGGAAATACCTGCTGGTTCAGTGCTGTCATTCAGGTGCGTGTTTTTAATCACCACTTTTGCTTTGAGATGATAAAAAAGTCAGTATTTTCAGTAAAATTAGATTGTTATGCTTGTTTGCATATATGTAAGCTTCACTTTTAGGATGAGTTTCACATTGCATATAAACTGAGTTATAATAGGTAATTGTCAGTGATATACATTTTTATCAGATTCTTTGAGAAATGAAATTCTAAAACAAAAGCACTACTGTAAGTGTTCTCATCTAACCTGTTACTATATGATCTGGCCATATTGTGCAAATTAAATTAGTGGTATTGCTAATGACTGGAGAATAGAGAAGATCAGGTGGAGTGTCTGTTTTTTTTCTCCCTTGACTGCAGAAGTGTCTCAGAGCTGTAATTTTATTACATCCATTACCAGACTGAATTTAGCGAGGCTTCTCAGATGTCTGTGTTGAAATATAAGCCTTCACTGATATTGATAGATGTCTGAGCTAATTAAATAGAGCATTGTTTTGATGATAAAGAGAGGCATGAACTCATAGAGTGTTATGGCCTATTGATAAGTAACAAACCATCTTTTTTTGATACGTAATGCAGTTCAATGATGTCATTTGAAAACAGTCCCAGCATGGATGTTAATATCCGTAGTACAAATACACTATAGTTCAAAAGTTTGAGGGCATTAAGATTGTGTTAAATAGATCAAAAGTGACTTTTATATTGTAACAAAACCTTTCCATTTCGAAAAAATACTGTTTTCGACTTTCCATTCATCAAAGAATCCTGACGATTAAGAAATATTAAGCAGAACAACTGTTTAAACATTGATAATAATAAGAATTATTTCTTTTTATGAGGAACAGATTCAACTTGACATCACAAACAAGATGTTACTACACACAAAATCAGCAACAACTGTGTAAATAAAACTGACAAATGGTCAAATAATTGAACTATAATTGTTCATGACCTAGTGTGTGATGGAAAGAGGGTGAATGGGACTAAAAAAAATGAAATTCTCTTGTTTTTTAGTCTTTGTTCCACCTACCGGTCTTCCGTAGACTGGTGCTCAACTACTGCCTCTCTGAGCAAGTGCTGGAGAAATGCAAGAGTCATTCAGTGAGTAATCGAGTACTATTTAGTCTTTGGGAAGAATGTTGGGTAAAACATTATTTAGATGGTCCACTTTAGACATTCTACTAACTATAAGTAAATTTGCAACTGTATGTCATCTACCAGTCATTACAGTATTAGTAGACTGTCTTCTTAATATCTGCTAATGCTTTATTTTGATGCTCCCCAGCTGGCTATAAGTACACTCTAAAAATGCTGCGTTAAAAACAACCCAAGTTGGGTTAAATATGGACAAACCTAGCGACTGGGTTGTTTTGACCCCGCAGTTGGGTTAAATGTTTGACCAACATGCTGGGTAGTTTTATTTAACTCAGCTTTTGATTAAAAATTACTATATGGATGGCTTAAAATGAACCCAAAATAGGTTGGAAATTAAAAATCAGACACATAATTACTAGAGGCAACAATAATAATAAGCAATTTAATACATGTGTATTATTTAATTATTATTTATTAAACTTATTAATACATATTCATTTATTAAACATATTAATAAATGTTCATTTCCAACCTATTTTAGGTTAATTTTAAGCCAGCCATATAGTAATTTTTAAACAATAGTTGAGTTAAATAAAATTATCTAGCAGGTTGGGTTAACCCAACCACTGGGTCAAAACAACCCAGTTGCTGGGTTTGTCCATATTTAACCCAACTTGGGTTATTTTTAGTCCAGAATTTTTTAGAGTGTAACTTTGCAACTTCAAGTCAACTTATTCTACTAACCTGAACCCTAACACATAACCTTAACCTAACAGTCTAGTATAGTCTACTAACAATCTAATGAGATTTAGTTGAAATGTTGTTGCTAAATTACTTAAGTAAAGTGTGTAAAGTGGACCATTGAAGTGTGACCGACTGTTGTATTGAATGTTGTTGATATATAATTAAAATTTATTGTCAGCATTGATGCTAATATTGAAATATTGCTTAGCATCAATAGCAGATCTAAATGAATCTGTGAGCTGACTAGATTTCTGTTGCAGGAGAAAAGGAACATTGCCTTCATGCAGGAGTTGCGTTGCCTGTTTGCTCTGATGGTGGGCTCGAACCGTAGGTTTGTAGACCCCTCTGCAGCAGTCGAGCTTCTCAGGGATGCGTTTAGAACCAGTGAGGCCCAACAGGTACATGATTTGAATGATTTGATTCACAGCTGTTCTGTCAGGGGCTAATTTTAAAATGAAACTGTTGCAAATGATACAGTAATAAAAGGTATCTTCAAATGTTTACCATTCACATGCAGTTTATAAAGCTATCAGTGCTTCTTCTAAATAGAGACTGTGCTGTATTCTTGGAAAACTGTGTTTATTTTAAGATTGCTTATTCTAGGATGTCAGTGAATTCACACACAAGTTGCTTGACTGGCTAGAGGACGCATTCCAGCTGGCTGCTAACGGAGCGTAAGTTCATAAATTATAAATAATAATAGTATTTGATGAAGTGAGCATGACTAAATTTTGATGCTTGAAAGGATTTATTTAACCCTTTATATCACAGACTATGAAAGCATTTTTAAATGTTAAATGATTTTGTTTTCTCACAGAAATGGACATCATTATTAAAATAAAATAAAAAAAATTATGAGGAACTATCCACTGCATCCTTAAATCCATTACACAGTTTCGTTTTTAAAATTAACTACTCACTAAGAAATGTGAATCATATTTGTAATATTTAAATGTGTTTAAATAATAGTGTGACTAAGAAAAAAGCTTTTTAATGGTTTATTTAAAATCATTTTATTGCCATCTTACATGCATCATGTGTTTGCAACATGAAGAAAATGTGTTTGTTATCTTGAGGCAACATCTTGCTGTGGAGGGTTAATTAATGAATGGTAATGAGTGTAGCATTTGTTAAAGAATGATGAATAATTACCCTATAGCATATTTGGTTGCTAATGTACTTGCCAGGAATTTTTTTATCCCCAAAAATAAAACATGGCAGCTTTTTTTTCAGTAACCCAGAGGATAAACAAAACAACCCCATGGTCCAGCTGTTTTATGGCACATTTGTGGCTGAGAGACTTCATGAAGGTAAGAGAATGATATTTCTTCTGTAATTATTCTATGTTTATCACTCTCATTGATGATAGTTGTGTAATTGTGCGCAGGAAAGATTGTGTCCAACATTGAGCAATTTGGACAATACCCTCTCCAAGTGAACGGCTTCAACAATTTAGACGAATGTTTGGAGGGCGCCATGGTTGAAGGAGAGATTGAGTCTCTTCATTCAGATCAGACGATCTCCTCTGGCCAGGAGGTCAGTTTCTCGACATGCAAATATATGGACTAAAGTATGAACGTGCTGCTATTATGAATTCAAGTATGTCTCTCTTTTTTTCCAGAGGTGGTTCTCCAAGCTGCCACCAGTGTTGACATTTGAACTGTCCAGATTTGAGTTCAATCAGTCTCTAGGGCGACCAGAAAAAATACACAAAAAACTGGAGTTTCCCCAAGTGATATATATGGACAGGTCTGTCTGTCTGTCTGTCTGTCTGTCTGTCTGTCTGTCTATCTATCTATCTATCTATCTATCTATCTATCTATCTATCTATCTATCTATCTATCTATCTATCTATCTATCTATCTATCTATCTATCTATCTATCTATCTATCTATCTATCTATCTATCTATCTATCTATCCATCCATCCATCCATCCATCCATCCATCCATCCTATTCTATTCTATTGGTTTATTTTGGTTTAAGAACAACCAAATCAATGGTAAATGCCAATTTACTATTTTTTGTGTGCAGATACCTCCATAAAAATGTTGATCAGACCCATGGTAGAAGAGGAGAGGTCAAGAGACTCAAGGACCAGTTAACAGCTCTGCAACAGAAACTTGAAGGGTATGTTTAAAAACCAGATAGAGGTCTGCTCATCATTGCAAGTAGTCTTTTACAGTTTTTTTCAATCTTTTTGACATTTCTTGAAACAGTCTTAACACTCTCTAAACTGTAAGTTCAGTTGTCACAACTGTTCGCTAAAAAAACATCAGAACTCTATTGCATATCTGCAGTATGTAGTTACTCACCCAAAACATGCCATTCATGCTTCAAAACCTAGTTATTGTGTCACTAAGTTGGCCAATGCCACCAAATTAAAAAGCCTTTTGTCATTGTGTGAGCCACACTGGTCAAAATGTTTAGATGATTTTCCACCATGGAAATATTTTTAAAAATACAAATTTCAAGTGCTTTCTACTTTTTAGTTGACACTGTCTGTTTTCTACACTATACAATAATGTCAGTTTTGTTGAGCTGAATGCTCTTGTGTCTCACACTGAGCTTTTTTGATACAGATTTCAGCAGTAAGTGAAAATTTACTAGGAAAAGTCAATACTGTAGTACACAAAAATAAACATTTGGTCACACTTTATATTAGGTGTCCATAACTACTATCTTCCTACATAAAAATGATTGTATTCATATTGCAGAACACTTGTGCTTTTATTGAAGTGGGATACGGGTAAGGTTAGGGACAGGTTTGGTGGTATGGGTAGGTTTAAAGGTGGGTTGAGGGGTAATGTAATAGTCAACAGTGTAATTCTAGATTTAGTTAGCTGTAATTACATGCAGGTTTTTTTTAAATATAAGTTCAATGTAAAAACGTACAATAAGTGCACAATACAGTAAGTGCATTGTATCAAATTATTCATTTTAATGTTAGTACATAGTAGTGAAAGACACCTAATATAAAGCGGGACTGAACATTTTTATTTATATAGCACTAGGGTTGCAAAGGGGCGGAAAGTTTCCGGTAAATTTCCGGAAACTTTCCACGGGAACTTAACCTGGGGAATTTTGGAAATATTCCAATTTGGAAACTTAAAAGGAATTTATGGGAATATATGGGAATTTATTGGAATTAATTGGAAATTTGGGGAAATTTACACAGATTTATAATATTTATATAAAATGTATCATATAAAACAAATATAAACATTTTGTTTGGTCATAACATGAAATAACAGTTATTTATTTTTCGCATTCAATTAATTCTAATTTAGTAAATATGTAAATTAAATATATTTTTATTGCAGCAATTGTTATGTGTTATTTATTTCAGTGTCACATGATCCTTCAGAAATCAGTCTAATTTTGCTGATTTGATACTTATTTGATATTATCATTGTTCGAAACAGTTGTGTTAGCATGTTAGAATGATATCTGAAGGATCATGTGACACTGAAGACTGGAGAAATGATGCTGAAAATTCAGCTTTGATCACAGGAGAACATTATATTTTTATGTATATCAATTATTATACCATTATTTTAAATTGTAGTTATGTTTCACAATAGTACTTTTTTTTTTCTTTTCATTTTGATCAAATGTGCATGTTTTGGACTAGGGGAATGCACAGTGCCTGCAGGGGGTGTGGCCTCAATAGCCCTGCAGTAAGTAGTGTGTTGTGTGAATGTCAGGGTAAAAATTAAGCTAAAATTGCATTACATATGATTGTTTTAAACAAAATTATGTTGCATGATGTTTTTTTTCAACTACATTTAAGTACCCTGTTATAGGCTAACCTGCAATTTTGCAAATTCCCTGTTTATTCCCATTAATTCCCATATATTCCCATATATTCCAGTTAATTCCCATAAATTCCCATTAATTCCCATGGAAAGTTTCTAGCTTTGAAAATTCCCGGAACTTTGCAACCCTATACAGCACATATTTGTAGAAATGTGTTACATGTAATCAGAAAATTCACTGTTGCTTGTTCATTTTTACATATTCTATAATGTCTTCCCCTAACACCACACATTCTTACATACACTGAAAAATCCCAGTAAAATTTACAGTAAAAAAAAGGCAGCTGTGGTTGCCAGAACTTTACCGTAAAAAAATACAGTAGCGACGTAAAAAAAAAATCTGTTAAATTTACGGTAATATAACATATTTCATAAACTGATATAATGTTAATTTGCCAACCTAATGAAGTACTAATATCTGTTTTGTACCTTTATAATACACTGACAGTCACCAAACACAGTGGTGATAAGAGTCACATGATGAATCAAAGCTCATCACAAGCAGATTTTCCATAAGCTGAGAAGGACAACATTAACACATAGAAGGTGCACACAGTCTCATTCACACACACACTAAACACCAATATGGTAACATGCATGAAATTTTAAAAATGCAATAAACAATAATTTAACAACATTATATGTAGCATAAAACCCTAATGTACATAACTGATTAGAAAAAAAATGAGAAAAACTAAGAAGAAACACTTATTTCAACGAAAATATATCAAATGTGAAGTGTCATACAGGGAATTTTGGGAATGTCAATTCACGGTTTTTCACTGTAAATTTTACAATGAATTGTTATTTTTTTCACTGTGAATTTAACGGTATTTTACTGTAAAATTACATTAAATGTACCGTTAGATCTATTACAGTTATTCACTGTATAGTACGGAAACTTGATCTGTAAACCAATTGACAGTTTTTCACTGCAGCATTTTTACAGTCTTTAAAAAAAAACCCTGTTAAAATCAGGGTCATTTTTTACAGTGTATCTTGCTCTTCCACAACAAGCAACTGTGATTTTTCAGTTTATATGTAACACATTTCTACAAAAAATAAACTGCTGTTGCTGTTTAGGGATTTAGACAATCCTCCATGTTCCAAAATGGCAGTGATTGTGCTGGGAAAGCTTCATATAGCCTACTGTATGCTTCCAAT
Organism: Chanodichthys erythropterus; assembly: GCF_024489055.1. NCBI lineage: Eukaryota > Metazoa > Chordata > Actinopteri > Cypriniformes > Xenocyprididae > Chanodichthys > Chanodichthys erythropterus. Next base: position 23,120,405 of record NC_090242.1, on the reverse strand, counting down.
CTTGATTGGATGATTGGTAAGATTGTTATTCCTATTTTATTATAATCGCAGACCATTTGCCAATTCAGCAGACATTACAAACATTCCATGTCACAGGTATTTATGGAATATTGATAACTGAATTGATCATTTTGCATGTGGAGGCTCACACGATGAAAGAATGTTTAGAAGTTGTGACGGTTGACGGTTTCACTGAAAATCAACACATAAGTTTTGATCAACAAGCCATGTGCATTTAGATATTGTGCAAATTGTAGACAATTGTACTTATTCTTTTGCACACATGTGCCAAAACACATGCAAATTGCTTAAATCAATAAGAAATCCAAATCTGATGTGAGCAAGAAACTAATTGTCCAGAGACCTGAGCTTATTGTTTTGAGAGAGAAAAAAAAAAGTCTCATTCTAGAATTGAGACAAAACGATTGAGGAAAAACGGTAATTTTGTTCTTTGTGGTTTATTTCTCAATTTTAACTATAAAAACTATGACTTTCTTTTTCAAAGATATAAAAACTATGGCTCAGGGCCAACCAAATACCCCCTGGCAGACATGTTGCAGTATGTGCTGGAGTTTGCCACCACGAAACCCACAAATGTGTCTCCTGCCTCGCCAGTACCTACAAACCCTACCGTACACACAGAACCCAGCTCAGGTGACAGCAGGCAAGGCCCGCTTTCCTGTGTTCTTATCAGCTGTGTGAGAAATCACACCCATTGTTTGTTTTCTCTTCTGTGTTTGTCACCCTCTAAATGTTTAATTTCTTGTTGTAGTCAAACAGAACCAGATGATGCTGGCTCGTCAGATGGTTCGGGCTGCCTGCAGACAGCTACACAGAGAACTCCCATACACAAGCCTTTTACTCAGTGCAGACCCCCCATGGAGGTGCCACTGCAACCAGCCCCTCACAGCGTGACCGAGGAGGAGCTGTACTTTGTCAGGGGCTGCTTACAGCGCTGGAGAGCAGAAGTTGAGAACACCATAATCGGTAGATCCTTCACTTAGTGGATGTTGTTTTTCCCATAAGCTTCAATCAATGTTTTTTAAAGCCTACTGAGCTGCCTTGTTTTAAGCTTTTTAAGATGTCATAGGTGCCCTCTAGATGCATAGACTGCCTTTAAAGGCAACACAGTGTAATTATCGATACGCTGACTTGCCATTCACAATCAGTATAGTCAGTAAGATTTTTAAAAAATAAATTCAAACTTTTATTCAGCTAGGCATTAAATTGATCAAAAGTGATATTAAAGACAATTAAAATGTTACAAAACGATTTTTATTTCAAATAAATGCTGTCCTTTTTAACTTTCTATTCATCAAAGAAACAAAAGTTAAAAAAAAAAAAAAGTATCACAATTTCCAGCACTATTTTCAACATTGATAATAGTAAGAAATGTTTCTTGAGCACTAAATCAGCATATTAGAATGATTTCTGAAGGATCATGTGACACTGAAGACTGGAGTAATGATGCTGAAAATTCGGCTTTGCCATCCCAAAAATAAATTACATTTTAAAATATATTAATTTAGAAAACAGTTCTAAAACTTGTAATAATTTTTCAAAATATTGCTGTTTTTACTGTATTTTTAATCAAATAATTTCAGCCTTTCTGAGCACTTTTTTTTCCCAAAAACACTAAAATAACTTAACAACTCCAAAGTTTTGAACCATAGTGTATATAGCATGCAATAAAAAAAGTAAAATGTCATATGCGGAGTCAGTCAAAATATGTACATTATTCATTAAAAACAGTACATGAAAAATACCTGGATTCCTTTAAGATTTTAAAGTGGACATCTGATGGACATTTCACTATCCCATGAAGCTAGAGAAGTCATGCTGTTCATAAATGGTGTGGAACTGACACGGATGACAACATGGCAGATGTTGTATGTCTGGATTGTACTACACCCATAACAGAGTGTGCTTTTTTAAAGGCACAATATGTAAAAATTTTTAATTAAAATATCCAAAAACTACTAGAACAGTGCTATATATTTTGTTCACTTGTGTGCCTACATTATCCCAAATGTTTCCAAGAATGTTTAAATTCAGAGAAATAAGCCATTTTAACCAGAACACGAACCGTGTCCGTGCGTCACCTATCAATGACATCATACCTGCGCTACCCTTGGTTTTATTTTGTGGAAACCATGGAAACCCTAAAATTGCTTTAATATATTATGTGTTTTATTAGACAGGTGAGCAAATGTCTGCATACAGTCCTATCCTGATTCTTTTCCAACACCTCACATGATTCCGCGAAATCAAGGTGTCATCAAGTTACGGCTTTGTTTTGAATAAGCGCCCACTAGCAGCGAAAAATTACATATTGTGCCTTTAACAGCTGAGAAGTGCTTAATCGAATGCAAATCAAATCTGTAAAAATATAAATCCACGGTGGCAGATAGTTTGATAAAAATGTTAAATAATTAACTGAAAATTCATTGAGTACTCTATTGATATAAATGTTTTTAAATATTTCAAATCTGACCCTTTTGCCCAAAATTAACAAATGTGTGCTTGGTATATTTGTGCTTTCTTTATATTGCGTCACCTGTTTTAAAAACCAATATAGTCATGTCTCCCATGCACTTTGCGTGCTGAGCGCTATTTGTTAGACACAAACAGCTCTTGTTTCCAGTTGCCAAAGAAGAAAGCTGCCTATGTAGCAAGTGTGGCGGTTCACTAGGTTTTTGGACCTGAGCTGTAATGTGCATTTTAATTTTTTTGTTCTGAAGGCCATCGTTATTCACAAGCAGTTATCCTAATGCTTGTGTGACTGTATCAGGATCCTGGCCTCAGGCGTAGCGTATTGATCTGTGTTCTCTCTCTGTGTGCAGAGCTGAAAGCCAGCATTGACAAGGTCAGCCAGGCCCTAGAGGGCATGTACTCAGATAACAGTCTGTGTCAGGTAAAGTCTATATCCTGTACACTTGTTGGTACTTTTATATTGACTGAGCCCTTTCAAGAATTTTGCATGACACCTCAATGAACCCTGACTTCTTATTTGATGATTCCAGGTGCCCTACAGGCTACACGCTGTGCTCGTCCATGAGGGACAGGCCTCCGCTGGCCATTACTGGGCGTATATCTATGATCATGCTCACAAACGCTGGCTGAAGTACAACGATGTAATGGTGACAGAGTCCACCTGGGAAGAGCTGGTTCGAGACTCGTACGGTGGCATGACCAACGCTAGTGCCTACTGCCTCATGTACATCAATGACAAGCTGCCACACCTCATAGCAGGTACTTTCCCCATGTGCCTCTCAGATTACGCAGCTGCGCTCAGATTTTGCTGAAGCAAATCACTCGTTTGATTTAAGGCATTGGCATTAGCTCCGATTTCTTTCATAAATTCATGTTGATAGCTTTGCTGGCAGGCTTACATTATTTTTTGGGCATAAGTGAGTGTCTGCCAAGCTGTGGACATCAAAAACTCTTCCTAATGACTTTTATTTTTATTCATTTTCCTGATGTTTTCTGTGATAAATTGCTATGTATATTACGAAGGGGTGGACATTTAATGCATTAATTATGTACAGTTATTGATATAAAAATGCAATAAAAAATATTTAAAGTCGGCATAAAATGTAAGTTGCAGTAGTCTTTCCCTCCCTATTGTGATGTATATCTGGGTGAAACGACTTCTCGGAAAAAGAAAAAACGTAGAATCGGGACTTGATTTTGTCCAACAGGAATTGATTGGACTATTGAATCATTGTGGTTTGCTATTGCTGTGATGTCATGTGAGTGACAGGTTGTCCCGCCCTCGCACAAATAACTTGTTTATAATCAATACTACAATATTCCATTAAAAAAAAAAGTCAATTTTGATTTCATGGTTGACTTTAATTATGCACTCTGACCAATTCTAACCAGTCCTATCATCAGGAAACGTTTTGCCGCAATTTTGCCTCTGCTACAATAATTTAATGTCATTGAACATTATTACTTTTTTCTTATGACTGACAGAAGATACGGACGATGAGACAGGGCAGGCTCTAAAAGGAATGGACTCCCTCCCATCTATCCTAAGGCGTTATGTTCGGGAGGATAACCGCTGGTTCCAGCAGGAGCTGAGAGAATGGGAAGAGCAATTCTGCCAAGCCCAACGTGAAGAAGCAAAAGTTCAAACACAAACTTCCACCAACACAGAGGAACCCGTCCCAGAAGAGCCACAGAACCTAGTGCAAGAACCTGATCAACAAAAAACAAATGAAGTGTCTGAAGCACCACCTCCAGATTCAACACCAGCACCTGCCCAAGGCAGTGAAGGTCAGGTCCTTTTTCTTTAAAAGGTCATATGTTTTCCATGTATCTATTGCAGGTATATTTTCAATGTCCTTTCCCTTTCCAGAGCCCATGGCCAATTCAGCAGCTCTCAGCTCGATATCATCAGAGACGAGTGAGAATGTGGGAGAGGGAGGTGAGGAGCATATCAGCAGTAGCCAGACACATGGCCAGCCAGAAGAACAGAAGCCAGATCAGAGTCAGGTGAGGGCGTTAAAGTGTTATTTGAGACGTGCAAAAAATAGGTCACATATACAGCAATGGAGGTTTTATGTACAGTACATATGGGTCACGATCCTCCTCTTCTACATGATCTGCAATAAAACTGTAAAAACACTTAAAATAATATATTTAACAAAAAATAATTCTATAAACATTTAAATTAAATGTAAATTAAATATTAATAAAACTATTTAAATAAAATATAATCGGGGAACTTTTACGATTTTTCACTGTAACCATAATGCACCTTTTTACAGTAAATTAAATTGCAATTAATACTTTACTCAAAAAAAAAAACAAACATATTTTGGACGTAAAATAAAAAAAAAATGTACTTCCAAAATGTATAAAATATTATATGCATTTTATATATATATATATATATATATATATATATATATATATATATATATATATATATATATATATATATATATATATATATATATATACACACACACACACACATATATTAGAGTTTTTGAACAGTTTAGTGTATTTGTCAAGAATTTCAATACAGAAAATGTTTTTTATACATTTTATTGTTTTCAATAAAATCATGGGAATTTTTTTTTTTTGAGTATTTGTCAGGATATCGATATAATAAAGATATTATACATAAATTAAATTGCAATTTAAAAAAAAAAACATATTTTGGACATATTTTTGCCAAATATGTGCATCACTATGTGTATGGTGCAATTATATGAGACAGAAAGTTCTAGATTTAAATTAGTGGTTAAACTTGTTTGCTTGTACTTGCTTAATGTTTAATGTTTTGTCTGTTGTGTCGCGAAGCTCTGGTATTTTGTAAGAGGATACGTTTTGGAAAGGGATATGGGGGTAAGGTTCATCGGACAGCTGAGAGCCGTCCAACATGTCTCAGTCTTTTGGTTAAAGTCCCATGCGGGGTTGCTGGGGACAGTGTGTCAGAGAAGAGCTTTAAATAGAGCCTGAGCTCTGTGTTTCCTGCATGAACCATCAAGATTAACTGGATTCCTACCTTTCCACAGTCATTAAATGATTTTGCAGAACATGTTCCTGATGCTTCAATCAAAAATAGGCAATTGCTTAAGCGTTATAGTGACTAGTCTTTAGAGAGAGCAATCTTGGAAATTATTGATTCTGTATATGGAGTTCGAATCAGAAAGTCGATTGTGTACTTACGACTGCTGTTTCTCTCTTTGACTCACTGATTTTATTGGCACTCCTGATTTACAACTGTGCTGTCACTGCATGAACTGTTTTCTTGGGCCTTGTCATAAATGGTAGTGATAGGACCTCTAGTGGTCAGTATATCATATTGCATTTAATGGTATTTATGAGCAAAACAAGAAGAGATTGTTGTCATACCACAAACATGAATTATGAATATGTTTTGTTTTTTATGAATTTTGAATTTTTAAAATAAAACATACACTGCAGCATGTTGCAACATAATGACTACAACTGTTATCAGATGAATTGCATGTTTTTCATCAAGCACTAGCTTTATTTTAGTATCATTGATTTACTAATATAGTTTTTGTTAATATTTTTAATTAGATTTTACTTTTATATTTTCTGTTTTTATTTTAAGTTTTGTGTTTTTGTCATTTTTATCAGTTTTTGTTTTCTGTAATATGTCTATTTTTTTTTATTACGTTTATTTTTTAGTTTTAGTTATTTTAGTACTTTAACTTCAAACTAAACGAAAATGAGAAATGTTGCATTGGCAACTAGCTGAAAATAAAATAAACATTTACTAAAATGAAAAAAAAAAAACTTATTTTATTTCAAGTGACACATTTTTTATGGTTTTAGTTAATGGTAATAAATCAAGCACATAAACCCACATCTGGTTGTGCTTACAGAAAGTGGGCAGTGCTGTTATGAAACATTCACACTAGTCTATGTATTCAAGAATGAAAAGGAATAAATGTGGAAACATAAATTAAGAATTAAAATCAATTTCCTTGTCCAACTCATCGCCATCTCCGCTAGATTTCTCAAAGACAGCCAAAAGTGTTTTGATGAGAGAAAACTACTATAAATTTCCGCTGTTTGAAAAACTAGTTAGAGATTCTTGAGGGAGACAAATGATACAAATTGATGTTATGAGTGAAGATCTACATAGACTATGATAAGTGAATAAGATCATTGTCAGTCATTCAACATCCTCTTTCTCTGTGTTTTTCTGCAGCCTGGGGCAGATTCAGCCTCTACAGACAGAGGAGATTCAGAGGTTGAGGTGGAGGAGCAGGTCATCAGTGATGAGGGAGGACCAGAGGCAGAACCAGACACCCAGACAGAGCCAAATGCCTCGTCCGCAGAGGAGAACCCAGCCATGACCACGCGCAGGCAGCCTGAGAATGAAGTTTCTGAGGTCGAGATACCCAATGTAGGCAAGATTCTGGTGCGCTCTGATGCCGATGGCTACAATGAAGAGGTAAAGGTTCACCACATCCCTCCGGTTCCATGAACTGTAAAATGAGGCTACTCATAAATTAAATTTAACATTACATTTTGACATATTTTTCCTCTGCTTATCTGTAATTTAATAGATGATGCTAACACCAGCCATGCAGGGCGTCATTTTTGCCATTGCCAAGGCAAGACAAGTCTTTGACAAAGAAGGGCCTGAAGCAGGACTCATCAAGGTATACATATTAAAATTACTCAATATATAATATATATTTATATATATATATATATATATATATATATATATATATATATATATATATATATATATATATATATTATGGCTGTCAAACGATTAATCACGATTAATCACATACAAAATAAAAGTTTGACCCTGTGTCTCAATCAGCTCCATAGTTCAGTGGTCAGGGCACTGACCAGGGAGTCGGCCATTTTAAGGGCTGTCTCAATCCAGGGCACTGAAACGTTCGCTCCCTGAAAAGTCCTACAATGCACCGTGAAAACCAGGGAGCATCGATGCTCACTATGCTTCCTTAACGGAAGTTCTGAAGCGCAAAACTTGAATCATGTGAGCCAACTCACTACACATAATGATACGCGATAGAAGTTTTTAAAAATACAAACCGTTATTTTATTATATTTCAGCATAAACATACATCGCTAGACAGGTAATGAACATAATCTAGCTAAAACTTATAATTTATTCATGGCTGAAATGTTGCACATATATGTAACAAGCAAATAATTAATCATAATGTACTTTAAATAACATTACAAGTAATGTCAGAAAATATCAGCTCTGTTGTTGTTCATAAATACCAGTAGTGATGTTGTACAATGAGGACGTTGTCACGTCGCCGGAAATAGAGTCATAAGTGTCCCAATGTGTAGTGAACCAGCATCTTTTACTGTCCTTACCAGTGCCTGAATTCGTATACACGATATACTGATTCACGAGCTCGGGAGCTAGGGAACTGATTGAGACACACCCATAGTTTGCCTAATATATGTGGGTGTACTGTGTGTAATTATTATGTATATATAAATACAAACACATTCATGTATATATTTGAGAAATATTTACAAGTATATGTATTTATTTATATTTTTATATAATTTATATTATATATAAATAAATTTTTTTGTACATAAATAACATATTTCTCTTAAATATATACATTAATTTATGTGTATTTATATATACATATTATTTACACACATTACTCACACATATATTATGCAAACTCAAACTTTTATTTTGTATGCAATTAATCGCGATTAATCGTTTGACAGCACTAATATATATATATCATCATCATCGTAGATGATATTAGATTAGATTAGATTAGACTTGCCATTTAATTTAGTAAGCTCACCTTGTGTATTTATTTGGAAATCAACTGATTGCACCCATTGATCTCTCCATCAGGCGTTCCATGAGGAATTTTCCAGATTGTATGAGCTGTCCCAGGAAGAGACCACACCCCAACAAGACCCTCGACTCCAGCATGTGCTGGTGTACTTTTTCCAAAACCAGGCACCTAACCGCGTCATTGAGAGGACATTACTGGAGCAGTTTGCGGATCGCAACCTGAGTTTTGATGAGCGGTACACATTTCCTTTAAATTAATCACTTAATGCTGTAGATTTTTAATTGGAATAAGTTAATATTGACTAATTGGACTAAACTGGTACTGTCCCCTTGTAGGGCCATCAGTATCATGAGAGAGGCCAGATCTAAAATACGTCTCATTAAACCAGAAGATATGGACATGGATGAGTACTTGGTAAGACTAATAAGGCTCACTTCTCTTTTTAATTCTTTAATTTAAAATGTATACTGCTGTTTAAAAGGTTGGGGTCAGTAAGATTTTAATTTTTTAAAATACTTTTAATTTATTAATACTTTTATTCAGTAAGGATGCATTAAATTGATCTAAAGTGACCGTAAAGACATTAAAGATTTAATGCTTTTCTAATGAACTGAACTGAAAATATGTATTATAGATTCTACAAAAGTATTAAGAATTGAGAAACAGTTTTTAACATTGATAATAAAATAAATGTTTCTTGAGCAGCAAATGAGCATATTAGAATGATTTCTGAAGGGTCACGTGACACTGAAGACTGGTGTAATGATGCTGAAAATTCAGCATTGCATCACAGGAATTTTAAAATTACATTTTAAAACATTTATTGAAACATTAAAAAAACAGTTATGTCCAATTGTAATAATGTCTCACAATGTTATCAAATAAAGAAGCCTTGGTGAGACTTTTGAAAAGCAATGCATGTATTCGATCATTTCACACTGTATTTTCTTCTCTCTCCTCCCAGCAATGGCATGATGACTACAGCATGTTCAAGACAGTGTTTGCCTACCTGTTGACAGGTCTCGAGCAGTATCAGAATGGAAAGTATGTAGACTCATGGACAACAGAAAGAGCCTTTGCATTGTATTAAAGAGTCTGTAAGACTACAGCATTGATCTTTTCCATTGCAGGATAAGAGAAGCTCTGAATTATCTCGCACATGCACACCAGGACAACTCAGCCCTGCTTAGGAAAGGGGAGAAGAAAGGAGTGGACCAGTCACTTATAGCACTTTACAGGAGAAAATGTCTGAAAGTATGTCCGCTTTAATAATCCAAAACATATACTACTGTTCAAAAGTTTGGGGTCAGCAAGATTTGTTTTAAATTTTTAATGTTTTTTGGAAGAAGTCTTTTATAATCTGTAAGGCTGCAATTATTTGATCAAAATTACAGTAAAAACTGCAATATTGTGAAATATTATTACAATTTAAATAAAATTTTTAGTATATTTTAATTTATTCATGTAAAGGCAATGCTGAATTACTCCAGTCTTCAGTGTCACATGATGAAATCATTCTAATATGATGATTTGCTGCTCAAGAAACATTTCTGATTATTATCAATGTTGAAAACAGTCTTCACTCTCACTTTTGATCAATTTATTGCACATTTTCTGAATAAAAATATTAAATTCTTTAAAAAAAAACCGTACTGATCCCAAACGTTTAAATGGTACTGTATGTAGTTTTGTAAAGACATTCATATAAAGGCACAATTTATATCTGTTTTCATTACTAATTTCAAGTATTTAAGCACAAACCTTTTAAAAGGTTTTTTAGGCTCATGATGACAAACTTGTTTCTGGAACTGTACATTTTAACCTCATCTCATATGAAACTTCTGTGGATGTGTTACACCCTGCAGGAGCTGAATGCGAACGCAGCCACACTCTTTAAAAGTCAAGATGAAAATGACGTGGCAGAGGGAGTGACCATCATGAACGAGTGTGTCATCCCTTGCATGCACCTCATGGTCAGAGACAGTGTCAGCCAAGAGGACTTGGATGTCATAGAGCTGATCAGGAATTGCTGGTGCTCCTACCTGGGACAGGACATGGATGGTGGGCTTTTCCCCCCAGATTTTGTAAATAGACTATTTCAATTATATTCTTAGCTCATTGTTCATATTTGTCTGTTATTCAGATTCTCTTCAGGAAAAGCTCAGCGAATTCCTGCCCAGAGTCCTGGACTGTTCTGCAGAAATGGTGGTGCTAAAGGAGCCCCCGAAAGTGAGGAACTCCCCCCACGATCTGTGTAGCCGCCTGACTGCCGTCATGGAGTCCATTCACAACACCTCAGTCGTCATTGTGAAGTGAAGCTGGACATGACATTATGCGAGGCAAGGTTGAAAAAAATACCACAGTACAGTCACAAGGTGATCTAACCTCTGCCTTAGGCTGAGCTGGATTTCGTTTTTGCTGCACAATGACGCTTTCTGTTACACACGGCACACATATTCACTGTGTTCTGAATTCCTTGAAGGGTGATTGATCGGCTGCTCTTGGCTGTTGTAGACGTTTGATCTCAGGAAAGATCAAATAGATGACATTTTGTAAAGCAAGGTTTGATGAGAGGGCAGTGAAGGCAGTGTAAGTTTTACCCTGTTCTTCTTTTCACGTGAACTGTAGACATAGCGTGAAAATAGTTTTTTATAGAGATTTGCTGAAGCCACTTTATTTGTCTACACTTAGCTGAACATCCTCTATGTATTCTTTCTTTGTACAGTAAAGCTGTCCAATTTTCCACTCCTTTGTCCTACCTGTCTGTTATCTTTAAATAAAATTTTGATTTCTCACTTTGTTGCTCTGTCCTGAGTTCTTTTGTTTTTCCATCTTCTGTTCTTATTTTCCATTTCTTCTAAGTTTCTTCTAAGTCTTCTCACCACATATAAAAGTGGTGCCATTCATACGGTACATTTACTGCAGCTCCACTAAGAATATCCCATTATTATTTAGGAGAACATGGGCATATCTGTTTATTAGTAAGTCTCTGTGAAGTCTCTTATTTTTACTTGTTTCATCATTTGCAGACTTAACCCTTATGGCAAAAATATATTTTCAGATGTATTTTTAAATATATTACAAAATATACAAAAATTGCAACAACAACAAAAAATGTTAATATAGATTTTAAGATATATTTACATAAGTACATTATTTACTTATATTCCCTCATATTTATTGGCCATTTTAGTATGACCATATTTAAATAAAATATTTTTATATTATAAAAATATATATATATAAAAAAAACACACTTTGCATTTACTTAAAATGTATTTTAAGTACATTTTTATTAGCTTTGCTGTTTATAAAATATATTCCCAAATGAAGAGTATAACTCTAAGAAAAGGCAGTAATCTTTGCTGTTAATGAATATTAATTATAAATATTAATAATTGACTTTACTTTACGTTTCAGAACAAAGCTTTCAGAACGACCTGTTCTTAAAAATAACCACATACAAAGGGCAGCTACAGTTTTATGCATTTATTAGAATTATTCATCTACAGTGAGGTAGTGATATTGTTTTTTTGTTAATTGCATCTCTTTGATTGATTCCCTTGAGTGGTGAGGACTTGTCTGTACAATATATAAAAACTGAGTAATTTAAACTAAATTAGTTAGACATTTTCTATGGCACAAGGTCAAATTACTATTATATTCATTATCAACAGAAAAAAAACTTGCATTTGTTCTCAGCTCTTTCTTTTATTCTTTTTTGTAAAATCAAATTTGTTACCTGACCTGACTGTTTATCCATCCAAAATTGAACATGCTGTGTTAGTAAATAGAGAAAGAGTGACAATATAAGAGTTAATGAAGACAATTGTTTTTGTACAATCTGCATAAAATCCTCCAGTCTTCTGAAGTACATCACAACATTTTTTCTTGCCTTCTCCCTGGATTAATTTAGCGAATCAGACGTAATCTCCTGAGTTTAATTATACTTCGAACGCGGCCATGATTGTGTTGAAACAACAAAATGCTGCACTGCACATTGGATTGTGGTTTTCTATGGCTACATGGGAGGAGTATAAGAAAGATAAGATGCATTGGAGCCATCTGATTAAGCATGTCATTTTACAGTCAGGATTAGACTCTTCTGTTACTCTATACAAAACATTAAGAACAGAAAATGAAGAGGCTTTTTATATGGCAATATAAAAGGAAATAATTACATTGATTTATAATACTAATTCTTCATCAAACTATAGGCTGTTTATGTTTGCATCATAGTGAATTAAACTAAAACCAGTTGATTAAGCCCCGTGAAGCCGTTGTTTAAAACCCCCTTAGCTTTTCTTAATTCACTGTAAACCACGGCTTCATAAGGCTTAATGCTTTTATAAAATGATTAGTCCGTAAAATTATTTATTTTCTTCACACAGATGCAGTGGTGCAGTAATATTGATTTAACGAGGTCACAGGTGTATATTTGTTCAGTATTTTACAACAGCTTCGAGTGCAGCTCAACTAATCAGAATCTAGGACCGGAACTATCTGTTTTATAAAGGCTGTTTTACTCATCGAATAAGAATTCAGTTTTAAAAATCTTTGAGTATTTTGCTTCTGTGAGTCATTTGAACATCTGAAAACATCTTCTGTCCCCAGGAAGAAGGCACTGTGATCGCTGTCTATGATGGTCTACACCTCCATCTGTAACAGAATAGCTTTACAGGTGCAATGATGAAAAAAAAGCCTGAAACCTCACAGAAACTCCATCCATCCACCACAGTGTCTAACAGCAAAGCACATACTTCTCCTTAATCCCTGGAATTAACTCACACACCTAAAGAAGGTAATTGACTAAAGGGTTATTCTGTGTCAAATCAACCAAATTTCAGAAACTTTCCCAGCTCAAACTTTTAATTTTGTTCATATTTTTTTCTGAAAATGAAAGACAAACATACGTAATGATGAAAGACAAAATATTAAATGTCATGGATGTATATTTATTGAGTAATACACTGTTTTGTGGAGGGGGGTGAAAATTTTACATTTTTCTATCTAACCGAGTCTATCTAACAGTTTCTCTTCCTAATCTCCACTTTAAAATGTAGCATTCTGTGTAGAATTCAAATGGATCTGATGCATTTTGTGGTCGGAGCAGACTGTCAATGTTCATCACCATATAGAAAATAGTAATTGTGTGAACAAGTGACCGATTTCAGCCACAGCTTCAGCGTCTACTTATAGTGCAGGGAGCAGGACACTTTAGTTTGTAGAGAGCATTTGATTGGAGCATTTGATTGTCATCAAAATCGTTGATCCTATTGGCAGAAGTGAGAGACTAAGTTTTGAATGCTTATATCTTATAAATACAAATTTTGTCATTGTTTTGGAGCACACAAGCTTATAGATAACCTTAAGGCTAACATATTCATACTAAAAGCCAAAACAAATCTACATTTTGATTTCATGGGAGCATTAGGGTTAATCAAATAAGAAAAGACAAAAAACACAATCACTCGTTGCTCTTTAATGAATAACTTTTTTGTAACTTTAATAAGGATTAATCTATGTTTCATGGCTGGTAAATATCTTAAGTCACTGGCCTTTGGCAGGTGTAGCAAATAGTAGGGTCGCCAAATCCTCCAAGGCAGTATTAGAACTTACAGAAATCCGTCTCAATTTCACTCAAATGTTACCCAAATTCACTCTGGTGATGTCTAAACATGTTATAGGCCTATCCCAGAAGGCATGTTGGTCTGATGTGAACATCTGCTGCAAACATAGCCTAGTGTCACCAAATCCAGCAAAACAGCATTACAGGTTACCAAAAACTGATAGCTAAACTTCATTGTATTGTGTGTGTGTGTGTGTGTGTGTGTGTGTGTGTGTGTGTGTGTGTGTGTGTGTGTGTGTGTGTGTGTGTGTGTGTGTGTGTGTGTGTGTGTGTGTGTGTGTGTGCTTGTTTTCATGATTTATGAGGACACAAATTTGTATAATTACATGGGTATTACACTGGTATTACGACGTAAACATGAAATATGAGGACATTTCATGAGTCCACATATTTAAAATAGCTTTAAAAACATACTAAACCATGTTTTATTAAAAATTTAAAAATGCAGAATGTTGTCTGGGATGGGTAGGTTTAGGGGTAGTGTAGGGAGATAGGATGTACAGTTTGTACAGTATAAAAACCATTATGTGGAATTATATGAAATGGAATGTCCTCACTTTGATAGCAAAACCTGTGTGTGAGTGTGTGTTCGCGTTATGATTTTGGTTGTTAAATAAATTTTAAACTAAATGTTTTACCATGTATTGTTCAGTAGTTTGTTCAGTTACAAACTACTATAAAACAATAAAACCCAGGTGAAAAAATAATATAGTGATTTATAGTAAATACTAGTGTTTTTGAACCATACTGTAGTAAAGTAGTTGAATTAATTTGTTGTGGTAATTCTATAGTTGCTGTGGTAATATAACAACTATAGTAATATAAACAAATTACGTTACCCAATAATATTGTACTAAGTTTTCTTTAATCTATAGGATATATTATACTACAATACACTAGTTTACTGTAGTAAAAACTAAAGTACTACAGTATTACAGTTGATCAGTTCACTATAATTAATATTACAGTATGCTGCAGCATTCATTAACAAAGTGTTGTAAATACTATAATATATATTCTACAATTGATTATAGTATGGCTCAAAAACACTATGGTATTTACTATAAATTACTATAGTATTTTTTTCACGTTAAAATTACTTTTTTCAACCTCATCTAAAAGCTCCCCTTTTAAAATGGCCAAATTTTATAGTTTAAAAAGCTCCTCATTGAATAACAAAAGTCTTTGATAGCAAGCGAGCATTTAGCCGCCTCTTTTTAAATCAACCACAGCTTTTTTCATCAACAGACTCCCAGCGTCCCTTGCGCGCGGAATGGCGGGTAGTGGCCATAGGTAGTAGTGGCGTAAAGGGGTAAACTGTCCTGCGCGTTCACCGAATGCTCATTACCGACATGTCGTCGTTTGTGACCGAAGTGCTCGCCAGCTCAGGTAAACTGGAGAAGGATGACCTCGCCTGCAAAATCTCCAAACTGTCACGGAAAGTGGAGGAAACTAAGGTAAACAGTGAATTCGGCTAACCAGCTGTATTACACGAATATAACGTATAACAGTTAAAATGTAACCCCACTTAACTTGACGATGGAAGGAATCGATGTTAAATTCCTTACTTTCAAAAAGTAGACTAAAATAAAGTGTTCAAAGGTGATTATTCTGTTTATTTACATCACTTTGGTACTCATGTTAGCATACATTGTCCGTTACTTAACCAAAGCGCGACTAACGCGTTTCTCCTGACATGTGAAGTCATTTAAGAATAATAAACATTTAATAAGATTCGTTGTACAATGAACGTCGTGTTAATTGTTGTATTAATAGTGAACAGAGGAGTACAGATGTGACTTTAGCAGGCTGACGTGTCATGCTGCTGATATCATTGCCTGTCAGTGCCAGTCTGAGCTCTCTGACTTCAGACAAACAGATTCAATGTCATTAACCTGGTTTTACGCTACATTGTGTTCTTTCATGGTCTTATTGGACAATATTGGCCGATAATATCTTTCTTGGTTCTGAATGTTAGCAAGTAAACTTGCCTTTTTATGTTTCGTTCTTGTTTATGTTTCAGGATTTACCATGTGTTTAACAAGATTAGCTTATATTTTCCTGTAATGTAATTGATAAGCAAATAAATGCCTTATGCTTCATATTTGTCTTGTGAATTGGAGACATCCATTTGTTTTTCTATGTATTAGTGAAGAAGTGTAACACTAGCCTCCACATCAAAAACCTGTATGCATTTTATTTTTTATTTATTACCATTTTTGTTGTGTGTTAACCCTCTTCTTTTTTTCATACAGGAAGAGGTTACAGATATGATAAATAAAAAATATATTGAGTTTATACCCAGTATGGAGGGAGCAGAGGAGCTTTTGGACCAGGTTGAATCAGTTTCCAAAGACATTGATTTATTAAAAAGCTGCATTGAGAATGAGGTACTTTATTTCACTATTAATAACTATTCATTTTCTAATAAAAAGAGTGATTAAACATGTCAACTAAGTGTTTGCCTTTACAGGTTCAGCAGAACCTCCATGATGCCGTAACAGAGTATGCCAAGCTTAAACAGCAGCTAGAGAAAAACACTACAATAATAAAACTGCTCCAGCATCTCCAAGAGGTAATGCCTCTGGGATTTTGTATATGCTTAGAGGATTTTCTAACCATAAAGCTGTTTATGTCTTAAAGAATGTGCATGTGTGTCTTGTGATGTAAATGATTATGTGAAAAAGCTCACAGTAATTTGCTTGTTTACTTAAGTTCAGGCACATGTTTTGTGTAAAAAGAACATTCTTTCAATATTTTAATATGTTGTTTAAGTTTGACACTGCAGTGGAGGAGTATCACAGGGCCTTGCAGGAAAAGAATTATGTGGTTGCAGCCAAGCAGCATGGAACAGTAAGTCACATTCAACAATACATTCACATTACCAGTTTGTGAATTTAACAGGTTATTTAATTCTAAACAAAATTTGAGGGATTTTTGCCATCCAGTTTGATGTTTCTCTGAATACTTTGATTAGTTTATTGGCATATCATGTTACTAATTTGATTAACATTTTAAACTTAGTGTGCTTAGGTCTTAATTACATATTCCTACTTGCATTATACAGGCACGAGCAAGTGTTGATGCCCTGAAAGCTTGGAAAGACACAGAGTTGCCTTTAGTTCGGGCCCTCAGCTCAGAGATCACAATACAGAGAGAGAATCTCATCCACCACCTTGGACAAGAGTGGCAGAAACTGGCAGACTGGAAACTTCCTTCCAATAAAAGTAATTTATTTATTTATTTATTTTTTAATACATTAAAGTCAGCATAGAATGACAATTCACCCTCTCTCTTTTCTAAACCTATGTTATTGATCTTAATAATGTGAACGATTCGTCCATGCTCATGCATAATTTTAAGCCTATTTTGACATCATAATTTTTAATTAAAATGTCATAACTAATATCAATTTTTCGATTTTAATTGATTCTCATTTTTACGAAACGATATCGATTCTTATCCCAAGAATCGATTAGTCTAGTCTGTTTTCAGTTAGTGAATGAACAGAATATGTAGCGCCTCCCATCCAATAAATCACAATAATCTTTGTGCTTTGTTACTTTTGATATGAAGCAAAGTCTCAGATTTCAAATGACTTCCATCTTATTATGAGATTCAAAAAATAAATACCGCTTTGGCGCTGTTTAATGTGACGTGACATCCTCTCCTCCGCTTTAATACCAGTTACAACGCGAAATAAACATGAATAAACATCTGGAGGTATGTTAAAATATACAGTACAACTCAATCAGTGTTTCAACCTCGGAAAGACGTCAATAAAATAAAACTGTGTCTGGTTAATGGTTTTCTGGGCACCCCCCCCCCCCCCCCCCCCCTTTTTTTTTTTTCAATCTGTTTCATCACAACTTTCATCTACATTTCTGTCTCAGATACATGTTGGTGGTATCTGAGTAGAGAAAAGTGATTTCTTTGAAATCATTCTGCCTTAGTATGCTGGTCTGATTTGTTTTGATCTCCATATTTTAGCCGAGCTCACTTGCGCAAAATCTTTCCTGAAGACATCGCTTCATTTGAACAGAGGAGGATCTAAGGTTGATGAGTCTATCCCACCTGCTCTACTTCCCAGCATTCTCCAGGCCCTCTCCATTCAAGGAGAGCTTCATAAAAAGATTAAACTGTTTGGTAAGAATAAGTTTTAGTGTTACAGCCCATTAGTACCTCCACATTGTTTTGTTTATATTTAGGTCTGTTAGTTGACTGCATGACTCTTTGTCAATCCTTTAGGGCAAGTGTTGTTAAAGTACATGCTGAAGCCTCTAATCATATACCCCTCGCTGATGGTGGAAGTGAGCAGTCAGCCTGAGCAGGGTGCAGTCCTAACCCTGCAGTGTACAGAAACCAAAGCAGAGCATCCAGATCCCAGCCAGGTTTACACCAAAGTGCTTACCGTGCTTAAGACGCTACATGAACACCTTTTTGGTATGTTTAATCCCCCCCCCCCACTTACAATGCATACACGGGGGCGTAGCCATCATTTCAGAAGTGAGGGGGGGCAGAAATGTCGTGTAATGCCATTTTGGAATAATTGTCTAACAGATTTAGTTTTTTCTTATCTCTTGCTTTTAATTGGCTAAGTAATCATATACAGTGCTAAACAATAGCCAATAATTTGTAAAAAAAAAAATATATATATATATATAATTTTTATCAAAGAATAAGGCAGAAAATATATTTTGTAGTTTTTATACTGTAATAAAGGCTATGTCAATAAGCACTGCAGTATCATATTTTTATGAAAATACCATAAGATGGCTGGAAAAACACAAACGATAAAACAGAAACAAAATGTTTTTGCTTTTTCTGCTACAGCGATTGCTGGATGCCTTTGTCCAGGGATTTAGTTATTATAAGTCATAAGTTATTATTATTTTTACGTCTGTTAAGTCTGTTTTAGACTATCTTTATTAAGTGCTTGCTGTATATTTTTAATTAATATAATTATTTGACTTAATATATAATTGTGGCGACCAGGGCGGGCGAGAGCCGTGAGGGAACGGCGCGAGGCCGGTGGTGCGAGTGTTAATGAGCATCACCTGGGAGGCGCACCGGCCTTGAGTCCCTCACGGAGGAGCTCCGGGAGCATAAAAGGAGGAGCGACAGCATGTCCCTCCTTCCTCCCAGGTTTCGGCACCAATGTAACACGGTTAGTAGATGCGGGAAGAAGGAGGCGGGAACCGGCGAACATTCAACAAAACTTTAATCTCAAAATAAACAAAGAACAAAACGAAAGTAATGCCAGCAGACCCTCGCGGACGTCTGCCGGCCACACAAACATAATAAAACATAAAGTAAAGTCCAGGCCTGGTCCTCTCTCGTCCTTCACTGTAGTCGCTCCTCCTTTTATGCTCCCGGAGCTCCTCCGTGAGGGACTCAAGGCCGGTGCGCCTCCCGGGTGATGCTCATTAACACTCGCGCCGTTCCCTCACGGCTCTCGCCCGCCCTGGTCGCCACATAAATTATATACTTATATAAGTAGGGCATAAAATGCAACACTCAATTTTATACAATATAAAATGGGGTCCCTAGTCCATCCCTCTATCCAACAAGGGGTCTTGAAAAAAGTTTGAAGACCCCTGCACTAGACATTACATTGCTTCTTCTGGTTTCTTTTGTTTTCTTCAGATGTTTCTATTGACCAAAAGAAAGTGTCTGAGATTTTAGGAGACCTGATTTGGGAGGAGATGTCGGAGTGCATCATTCATGAATGCTTGGTTCATTCCATACCGACTAACAGTAGTCAGCTAGCTGAGTATAGCGAGGTAAGGCTGCAAGGATCTCTCAGCATATGACAACTGCACATCATTCTTTGTAATACAATATTCAATTGTGTTCTCAGGTGATTAAACAGACAGAGGATTTTGAGAGCAGTCTGAAAGAGATGCGGTACCTCACTGGGGACTCAGCAGACCTCTTGAAATATGCCAGGAATGTCAACTGCCACTTTGCAAGCAAAAAATGCCAAGATGTGATTGTGGCTGCACGGAAACTGATGACTTCTGAGATGCACAACACAGTGAAAGTAAGTTCTCTTTAAATTGTCTAATTTTAATTAAGCTATAATAGCTTTTTAGTGGCTAGTGTTTTGTGTGCTCTTTATGTCCAGATCACTCCAGAGTATAAGCTCTCTATCCCTAAACTACCAAGTCCCAGTGGAGGAGAGAAGGAGAGGAAGGAGTCGGGTAAGAAAAGTGCCCATTATGATCAGCGGAGCCTGGAAAACGAGAAGCAGTTGAGTCCCAGCACTCTGTGCTTGCCTGTGTGTCGCATTAGTGAGTCAGTGCAGCAGCTAATGGACTTGGCCATACAAACTCTGTCCGAGGCAGTGGGCAGCTCCCCCCAGTGGTATGTAGCAGGCAGCCACTACAATTAAGCACATATTTGTTTTTGGGTCCATGTGAAAGTTGTAATTGTGGAGCTACATATATTTGGTCTTTTTCTTTCAGTGCAGTCCAGCTTTTCTACACAGTTCGAAACATTTTTCACCTCTTCTATGATGTTGTGCCTACATATCACAAGTAAGTTGGTCTATTTTTATTAGGGATGCACTGAAATGAAAATTCTGGGCTGAAACCGAAAATTCAGGATGCAATTGGCCGAAAACAAAAACAAAAAAGAAAGAAAAAAGAAACTGATTTAAAATCTAGAAATTAATATTGTCCATCCAGAGCTAGTGTCCACATAGCTGACATGTTTAACTGTTGTAGCTTATCCACATTGTGTGCAGGAACTAGACGCTGCACACAGTCGAATTGTGCCATCAGAGAAACGCTAATTTACCGTCTGTTTCAGTCACTGATTTTCGGTAGCCAAAATTTCAGTGCATCCCTAATTTTTATAGCAGTATTCTTGGTATATTGGGTTTTGTTTTTAATGTGATGCTGTTTTTATAACTTAGGGACAACTTCCTGAAGTTGCCTCACTTGGCTGCCATCCAACACAATAACTGCATGTTCATCGCCCACCACCTTTTAACCTTGGGTTTCCAGTTTAAACCTCACCTTCCTTTGAAAGATGGAGTTGCTTATTTTGTAGACTTGGTCCCAGGTTTTAGAAGACTAGGTAAGGGCATTCTGACATACTTTGATATTGTTCAAATATTCGGGGTCCATAAGAATTTATTATTATTTTTTTATATATATATATATATATATATATATATATATATATATATATATATATATATATATATATATATATATATATATATATATAACTTTTATTTAGTAAGAATGCATTACAGCTAATCAAAAGTGACAAAGATGATGCAAAAGATTTCTATTTCAACTAAATGCTGTGTACAAAATGTTGCAGTGTTTATTATTAAATCCTCTAGGTTTTTTTTGTTTTCCAGCTGTGGTGGCAGGCCTATTTCCACAGGGGAGGGGGCGTTGCCCATGGGTGACCACGCCCCTTCCCCCTGGTGGCTAAACCTCCCCACCCATGAATCACGCATACTCACATACACAAGCCACTTTAGTCTCTGTCAAAACAAATTTTGGAAAATAATTATTTGCAAAGATTTAAACTGCCGCGGTAAGAGAAGGCTATTTTAATAATCTATTGCAGAAATCCTACTATACATAAATTAGGTTAATGGATAATTCAGCAGAAAAAGTTATTCTAAAAAAAAAAAGAGTGGACTATTTTATAAAGTCTGAACATTTAGTAAAAAAACAAAACAACACTTTGCTTTTTGTATTGTTATAAAATACATTTTTATATACTATAAAATTAAAAGACATTTCTTTTAAATGTATAGCACAGCTTTTTAATTAGGCACCAAAATGATAGACAGAACAAGATAGGCTGTTGATTTTATATATGTATATATATGTATGTATGTATATGTGTATATATATATATAGATATGTATACATAGATATAGATGTATAGATATATAGATAGAGAGAGAGAGAGATAGAGAGAGAGAGCGGCACAAAGCGCTTAAGTGCATCCCATGTGCAGAATGTCACAGTGAAATGTTCAAAGCACAAAGAGAAGAGATACTGATGCTTAGTGTGTTATCTATGCAACAGTTTGAGTCTTTTCTTTTAAGTTTTAAATTTCAGTTACTTTGTGCATGAAGCACAATTCAATGCTTTCTACTCCAGTGCTGTGACAGACACCCAGTAGAAAGAGGACATTATTTAGAAACGGCAATAAACAGCAGCAAGATAAAGTCATTTTAAGCAAAAGCATTGACCTTATGGACTTAAATATCCATTGTACCTCACAATAAGCTATCAAATGGCTTCAGAAGTCTTGGAATATAGTGCACAAAAACTTTATGGTGCTTTGCAATGTTTTTATGCCTTTTATTGGGGCTTAACAAGAACAGTACGCACAATATCGGACGTCACTGAGAAGCTGCCGCTGGTGCAGGGATGATTTTTGGTGTGGCAGATGCCACGGCAGAATTAAAGTAGCAGAAACATTGTTGATTCGTCTTCAGATCTTTTTTTTTCTCATTCCAGAGACCTTTTCACTTGGATATGTCACAATAGGGAAGAATAAATGATTGCAACTTCCCTTTCATGCCAACTTTAAATGGTAGCGTAAAGACCAATGTTTAAGATGAGATGACTATTTAAAGTTTGTTTGTTTGTTTGTTTTTTTTCTTTTCTTTTTGTTTGTAAACTAGGTGCTCGGTGCTTTGTGGCACAAATGAACGTTCAAAAAGCTGAGATGTTGGAGAGACTGTCCACTGCACGTAACTTCTCTAACTTGGATGATGAAGACAATTACTCTGTAGCCAGCAAGGCTATTAGACAAGTATGATCAAACAACACAAATTAATTTCTGAATAGACCGTAGAAGCACATTTGTCCAGCTAGTGTACTTGTCACTGGGGTTTTATTGCTGTTGTGTATTTTAGGTAATTCATCAGCTCAGGAGGTTGGGAAAAGTTTGGCAAGATGTTTTGCCTGTGAACATATATTGCAAAGCCATTGGGACTCTCCTCAATACTGCAATATCAGAGCTGATTAATAAGATTATGATGTTGGAGGTAAGGCAATACATAATACACTATTGTTTTTGATGACACCATCATACTATTTGAGGTGTAGATCAAGTGCTCTCATTCCAGGACATATCCAACGTGGATGGTGAGAGACTGCGAACATTGTGTCAAACCATTATAGAGGAAGGGCCGCTGGTTTTCAATCCATTGCCAGATGAAAACAAGAACAAAAAATATCAAGAAGAGGTTCCAGTCTATGTAAAGAAATGGATGACCTTAAAAGAGATCTCCATGGTGCTAAATGCTAATCTACAGGAGATAGTGGACAGGTCATACACTTACTTAATCTTCTATATTTGATTCATTGATTCATTAGTCTGTAACTCTGGTTAGTTTTTTTGTCCTTGGAAACTTTGAAATTATGTATCTCATTATGTATCTCGTTTATAGATTTAATTGGAGCTCACTTTTTTCTTTTTTTCTTTTAAGGTGGGCGGAGGGCAAAGGACCTCTGGCAGTGGAGTTCTCCTGTAATGAGATGAAGAGTCTCATTCGTGCCCTGTTCAAGAACACAGAGAGGCGAGCAGCGGCCCTCGCTAAAATTGTCAAATAGACATCCTAAAAACCAATGCACTTCCAACGCATAACGCTACATGGAGCTTTTCCTTACAAATATTGTATTCTCTATTTTTCTATTTTGCTGAAAAATGCGTTACAATAAATGCTGTTCTAAGCACATGCCTGTTCTCTTACCTTGTCATCAGTAAACAAATTAATACTTGAAAAACACCTCAAACTGCTGCAATGGCACATTATCTTGTTTTAGGCTGTCTACAGTTTTTCACTTTACAATTCACCCAAAAAAAAAGAACTCATGTTGTTCCAACCCTGTATGACTTAAATCAAGGGAACACGAATAAAAATGTTACACAAATTGGCAGAATAGGCAAAATGGTGTCAACTGACAACCTCAGTTACCATACACTTAAATTGTATTGCTTTTCCATACAATTAAAGTGGATTGTGAATGAGGCTTTCATTCTGCCTCATATTCCACTTAAGATAGAAAGTCATACGTGGTTGGAACGACATGAGGGAGAGTAAAGTTTATTTATGGGTAAATCAAACTTTTGAGTCTCAATACTTTATCTGTGGAAGAGGTCCAGACAACTTCTGGATAGAAGCTGTGGATGGTTAAAATTTTACTCGACGGCGCTTTTACGTCAGCGCTTGACAGTTTACGACACCGGCTTTGACAGCTTGAAGGATGCCATGTATTTATAATCATAATCCACCCTTTAAAACTACGTATGTACAACTAAAATTTTGCAAAAAGTGTATGCGTGTGTGTGTGTGTGTGTGTGTGTGTATATATATATATATATATATATAATATATATATATATAGAGAGAGAGAGAGAGAGAGAGAGAGAGGAAATTAATATAATTATTACCTTGTAATTTAGGTAACACTTTACAATACGGTTCATTAGCTAAACATTAATGTATTAACTAACATGAATTAACCATGAGCAATATATTTGTTACTATATTTACTAATCTTCGTTAACATTAGTTAATGAAAATACAGTTGTTCATTGTTCATGTTAGTTCACAGTGCATTAACTAATGTTATCAAGATTTTAATAATGCATTTGTAAATGTTGAAATTAACAACTAATAAATGCTGTACAAGTGCAGTTAAATATTATTTCATGTTAACTAATGAACCTTACTGTAAAGTGTTAGCCTACCATAATTTCTATATTCTCATTAATATAAAAGTGAAGTATGTCCGCGTCAAACACGTGGTATATATATATATATATATACATACAGAAACGTTTGTTTTCGATAGCAAGCCTACATAAAAACAAAAATTTACATTTTTGAAAAGGGGTTTTATATTGTAGTTACTTATCTGGCAACCCTTGTGCGTCGCCCGGAGGACGAAGCGAAGGAGAGTGTCGTAAAGTGGGATGTTTTGGAGTGGGGAGGTCATTGGAAAGTGAGGTTGTTCGGCACATTTTGGGGGGAACAGACCGCCGCTGCTACCACAGGTGTCAGATATTCTGATACCACAGTAGCCTTACTCAAATCCAGCGTAGTGTTACAGGGGTCATCACGTTCAAAATGTTGCGTTTAGCGCTGCGAGTGCGCCCATCTGCCAGGCTTACCCGGCCCAGTGTCCTCTCGGGCCCTGCTGCTTCTGCCGCCAGTCCTCGATCTGGACCGGTATCATGCCATCATCTCAAACGATACCACTCCAACGGCCCGACCCGGATCCGGAGCTTGTGTCATGGTCGGCGTGTGTACAACAGCATCCTCACTAACAGATCATGGGTCTTGCAAACCCAAACGGCTTGTTTCAGTCAAAGCATGCGAGTCTACAGTCTGCCGCCCCATCAGAAGGTGAGCTAAGCTAACTAATGTTATTATGTGCTTCCAATCACGTTTGACTTGCATTTTTGTTTTGGTGGAACACAAAAGGAGATGTTAGGATTCCATTGCATCTTTTTCTACATAATGAAAGTGAGCGGTGACTGAGGTTGTCATATGCCATCTGTCATCTCTTTCTGTGTTGCACACAAAAATAAAACTCATGGTTTTGGAACAACAACATGAGAGAGAGTAAAAGTTGACGACAATATATGTACATATATGGAGGAACTGTCTCTTTAAGTATTGGTACATTGCAACACTGCGTTTCTTCTGTTGGTGTCACCTTCAAGATGTTAAAGCAGTTAGCTGCCAGAGCTTCCTCCATCCTTCCATGTTTACATACTTATACGAAACATACTCTCATGATACATCATAACATTTAATCATATTGCTTGACACAATCTAAATATTGATCCTCAGAACATAAAACTGCCCACAGTCATGAACTGATCCTGCTTTTCCAGGCCTAGAAGACACATTAGAACTAATTAAATTATAAGACGTTATCAGAAAGTCTAGCACATTTCTATAGTGATTGAATGTACATTACTAGCTTTAAACCATTCCATCAGCTTGAAATTGCAATTTATGAGTCCAATCCGTATTAAATAATAAGTATAATAGGTGAAAATCCATATTTAAAAAAAAAAAAAATAAATCATGGAAATTCATTAGTCAGAAGGTCTGGGAATCCTGAGTATCATAATCGTCACAGTAAACAACAACAAAATCTTGTAACTGCCATTTCAGTAGATCATATTATTATGCTGAGAAGAATTTAAACACAAATGTGTTCAACTTCCTGTTTATTTAACCTAATTCATCCTGTTACAGGTGGAACTGCCTGCTTTGTCGCCCACTATGCAGATGGGCACCATCGCACGCTGGGAAAAGAAGGAAGGAGACAAAATTAATGAGGGAGATCTGATTGCTGAGGTGAGGCACATTCAGTGATTTACCTAGAAGAAAACACTTGATTGTTTAATATTGATGTAGATAAAATAGTAAACTAGATAGTTCCTCAGGACAGCATCTGTCAACCAGTCTGAACCAAGCAGTCAACAGCCCCATGGTATAATTCTGATCTAATTCTAATTCTTCTGCTTTGGTTTGGTCAGGTTGAAACAGACAAGGCTACAGTTGGATTTGAACTGCTGGAGGAGTGCTACCTAGCCAAGATCTTGGTTTCTGAGGGTACAAGAGATGTGCCCATTGGAGCTGTCATTTGCATTACCGTCGACAAGTAAGCACTATGTTTATCTGCAGTGCCAAGATCCAGAGCATCATAAGATCTGCTGTTTGTTGTGTGCAAATTACATAATAAAATTTGTGTTTAAAGGCATAAAATGTTGGTGAAATAAATAAAATTTTGTCTTTGCACAGATAAATGGTGTATCATAAGGCATACTAAATTATACTGTGTCTTGATCTTGGCTTTTAATGAAAGCATGAATTTGCATGTTTGATTTCTGTGTGTTGACAGAACGTATAATAGGTATGGTATGTATAATTTTGATGTGTACTTGTATTTCCCTCTTAATATACATCATCTGTTTTTTGACCTTTAGTCCTGACCTCATCCCTGCATTTAAGGACTATACATTGGATAAAAATGCTAGCTCCGCCCCTGCTCCTGCAGCTGCCCCTCCCCCTCCAGCAACACCCACTGCTGCTCCTGCGGCGCCACAAGTTCCTGGAAGCTCCTATCCACCTCACATGAAGGTATGAGATGTTGACCAAATATTAAAGTGACTACAAACAAATTCGGTAGTAAAACATTTGGGGTATTGGCCAATCTAAGCATAAGCAAGCATATTATTGTATGCCATCGTAAACTTGCTGTCTTGCTGTCTTTAGGTTCAGCTCCCAGCTCTCTCCCCCACCATGACTATGGGCACAGTGCAACGCTGGGAGAAAAAGGTGGGTGAGAAGCTGAGTGAGGGAGACCTGCTGGCTGAAATCGAGACCGATAAGGCAACAATCGGTAAATTGCCAACTATTTTGGCTTTAATTATGATAATTCAATAGTAATAGTTACCTGTCCACATAAACACCTTAAACAAAATGAAAACATAATTTCTTATGAGGGGAAGAACTGGTCAGTGCTTTCAGTTTCATTTACGTCAGTTTGCTTGTTCAAGTGTGTCATATCTGGCTATAACATATCATATAACCTAAAACATGCTCTCACGTGTTTATTTTTTTACCATTTTGGGGATAAGTAAAATTTACATATGTCGTTTCAACAACCAGATGCATTTACACTTTTTTTACACAGTTTTGTTTTTGTAAATGTATGATTGGACATATACACACACAAATGTATAAGCATAAACCAGATTTTAAGAAATTTGCTATTTGTGTATGTTGAGATATTATGACCACCAGCGATAACACGTGTCCTTCCTGTGGTTTTCAGGTTTTGAGGTACAGGAGGAGGGCTATCTGGCCAAGATAATGGTTCCTGAGGGCACCAGAGACGTTCCTCTCGGCACTCCTCTTTGCATCATTGTGGAAAAGGAATCTGACATTAGTGCGTTTGCAGACTATGTAGAGACTGGAGTGGCTGCAAGCCCACCTCCTGCTCCCACACCGGTAAAGATCTCTGTCATTTCTGTTGTTTATTTGTGTCGGCTGTTTTAAAGTGATTTTGATCAGTGTTTGGGGTAATGCATTACAAGTAGCTTATTTTTTACAAATTACTTTTTTTAAGTAACTAGTAAAATAACGCATTACTTTTAAATTTACAACAATATCTAAGTTACTTTTTCAAATAAGTAACGCAAGTTACTTTGTTTTCCCGTGGATTGACTGACAGCTCACCATGTTGAGAGAAATCATGAGTAAGTGCAGAGGCGTTGTGTGTGAACATGATGGGTACTGTAGTTCTAAACTAAATGTGAGCATTCATTTACTCATCTCAAAAAAGTGAAATGCACTCTCAGAATATTGCACAAACCTGCAATAATTAAATATATTAAATTGAACAAATATATTTTATGTATTTATTCTCACTTTATTAACCAGTGTCTTTGCTGCAGACATTTGATGATCCAAATGAGGCATGAATTTGCATTTCGTTCAGCCTGAGGCTTATTCATTTCTCTTTTGGTGTGAAAGGGCTTTACATTTGCCAAAAATAGAACTTTTTTTTTTTTGTTATTAAACAAACAAGCAAACCCAGCCCATGCAGGCGAGAAAAAGTAATGCAAAAGTAATGTAACTCATTACTTTCCATAAAAAATAACAAACCTAATTAGTTCCTTTTTAGGGAGTATCGCAATATCATAATGCATTAACTTTTAAAAGTAACTTTCCCCAACACTGATTGTGACTGATTATGCACACTAAACAGCAGTCATTTATTAACCTCATTGAGTTGCAACAGCACTTTAATTGACATGAGCAACATGTCATGATGTGATGTAATGTATTTTTTATGTGGCCACCTAAAAGCCACTGGGATAAATCAAGGTCATGTTTTTACGGCTATTTTAATATCAACAGTTTCATGCCAAGACTAAAAGTGAAAGGTCACTTTGCAATATTTGTAGTGTTTTGCAATACTGTAATCACGCCATGACAATTTTGTTGGTGTGGCTACCAAGAATTGACTACAGCACATTGCTGTCAGTTGTGGTGCACATGATGTGTTCTGGCAAGATATTGAGATTTTATTTTGTTTAAAAATTATGTATGTATACACATTGGCACATGCGCTAATTGCTAAGCCACGGCTCCAACAAGTTTCTCAAAAGCATTGTGAGCTAAGTTGATCGCAGAGACCATTGGTGGCAATTGTTCTTGGGCTTTCGATGCTTTTGGGAAACATTTTTAGAAGCATAACATGTTGTAATCCATATTTGAAGAAGTTAATGACTTGAATCTTTAAAAGTGCAGTGTATAAAAACACAAAAGATTTAGAAGAACAACATAGTGATGAAACGCGCTATGTAGAGTGTTTGTCCGTTTAGGGCTGCTGTAGAAAGATGGCGACTTGACATGTAAAGGGGACCCGCGGTGTATGTAGATAGAAATGGTTCATTCTAAAGTAATAAAAACGTAACAGTTCATTTATGTATGGTCTTTATGTACCACTTAAAACATAGTTATGTATATTATATTGCATTTCTGTCAATAGATCCTCCCAAATTTTCCACATTGCACCTTTAACCTAACTAAAAAGAAATTATTTTAATGTGTGTATTGTGTATATGACTTTTAATTGTACCTCATTTTTCAGGTGGCCACCCCACCACCAGCTCCAGCTCCCTCCCCAGCACCTGCCGCTGTTTCAGCCTCCCCTGCTGCTCCTAGGAAGGGTAGGGTGTTTGCCAGCCCTCTAGCCAAAAAACTGGCTGCAGAGAAGGGAATTGACATTGCCCAAGTCATAGGTAGGTGTGCTTTGACTTTGAGGGTGTCTGTTACTTCATTTCATTTTCATGGGAGATGTCATAGTAAATTGGTAATATGCTACTGAATTTAGATATATACTACTGCTTTGTCGATAGGAACTGGACCAGACGGCAGAGTCACCAGGAAAGATATTGACAGTTTTGTTCCACCTAAGCCCACGCCTGTAAGTCTTTCAATTTTGAAGTTTTGACTTTTCTAACAATGGGCAGATGTTATGATATAAAAAGGCTTTTAAAGGGAGAGTTCACCCAAAAATGAAAATGAAGTTGTTCCAAACCTGTATGAGTTTCTTTCTTCTGTTGACCACAAAATAAGATATTTTAAAGAATGTTGGTAATCAAACAGTTGACGGTTGTCATTTACTTCCATAGTAAAAATACTGTGGAAGTCCGTGGCTACCTTCAGCTGCCTGGTTACCACCATTCTTCAATATATGAAGAGTTTGGTTCCAAAACACAATAACTTCATTTAGATTAATTTGAGTAAAAAGGTGTTTTCTTTACCAAGAAATTGGCAAGATGAAAACCATTATTTTCAGTTTCAAACTTTCACATAGCATCTTTTGGTTATAAAAAAAAACATTAAAAACTCAAATCTACATTTTGATTTTAAAAAGTTTATTATAAAAACATTTTTTTTTCCCCCCAAAATGCAGTAAATCCATGACACTTTTTTTTCAAAATGCAATTAATCCATCAATATAAAAGTTATTTTTCAAATTGAAAATGAACAACAAAGTAAGTTGATTCACATATATGACAGAGTCTAAACTTTGCCAATATTTATCTTATATACAGGCATTTTACTAAAAATACATTCAGCCGTCTCTCCCAAAATAAATTCAACAAGTCATCTTATTAATGTTATAAATTATTTGTTATTACTGATTAAAGAGTATCTGGCGCCACCGCACGGTTAAATAAACACATTTGCCGAGTACATTGGTATTAAAAACGGCTTTTTTAAAATCTTTTTAGATGTTTATCGCATTTTGGAACCAAACTCTACATATCTTCTTTTGTGTTTGTTCAATAGAAGAAAAAACTCATACAGGTTTTGAACAACTTCAGGGTGAGAAAATGACAACATTTTCATTTTGGGGTGAACTATCCCTTTAAGAAAGCCCAGATGGAATATGTGCCATAATGCTGCACAAATTTCCACAGAATTCCCGTCATATCGAAGTTCTTAAAACCTTTGACCAGGGTATAATAAACCAAATCTGGAACTAATACTATTTTATTTTATTTATTTTTTTATTTGTTTTAAATGAAAATTAGAAATGTTATTTACAATTAACTGAAATAAGTTGAAGAACTAAAATTACTGGAAATAAATAAAAACTAAAATAGAAATAAAATTAATTAAACTTAAATATATATATACATTCTGTTTCATACCACCAGGCACCAGCCGCTGCACCTACCCCTGCTGCACCCACACCCAGCCCTCCAGCTGCCCCTGCTTTTGCTGCTGTACCTACAGGAACCTTCACAGACATCCCCATCAGCAACATCCGCAAAGTGAGTCCACTGACCTTAAATTCTCTAGGAATACATGAAGACTTTTATGTAACCCATAATGCTTTGTTTCCCTGCCTGTCTCTATCTAGGTGATCGCCCAGAGGTTGATGCAGTCAAAACAGACTATTCCTCACTATTACTTGTCTATTGATGTTAACATGGACCAAGTTCTTGAACTCAGGAAAGAGCTCAATGCTGTGAGTAAACTCAGTTCTCGTGACTGTAACATGGTAATAAGCTCCATATTACAGTAGTCCTGATTTAAACTGTATCTTTTCCTCATGATCAGGAGGTGAAAGCTGATAACATCAAACTCTCGGTCAATGACTTCATCATCAAGGCCTCGGCTCTAGCCTGTGTAAAGGTCCCAGAGGCCAACTCCTCTTGGATGGACACAGTTATTAGGCAGTAAGTGGACTCCCACAGTGCACTTCTGATCTTAACCATTTGAGGGCAGCATTACTTCTCACATAATTCTCACATGTGCGAAAATCCAAAGTAACTGTTGTGAATGACAGTAAATCTGAATTAATCACGCACTTTCTCTCTCCGGACAGAAATCACGTGGTGGATGTTAGTGTCGCAGTCAGTACACCTGCGGGTCTAATCACTCCCATTGTATTTAATGCTCATATTAAGGGACTTGCGACTATAAGCAAAGACGTAGGCACATTAGCTGCTAAAGCACGAGAGGGTAAACTACAACCGCATGAATTCCAGGTGAGTAATTTGGGTGCTCAGTGTGGATATCAGAAATTATTTATTTATTCTGTTGTTTTATAAGAGCATCATTAATATGTATTATTTCCTAAATACTATTTGATTAACTGATTATCTATCTGTTTATCTATCTATATATGGTTTATTCATATCCATATGTGTGTACAGTAACGTTCAAATGTTTAGGGTCTGTAAGGTTTTTTTTAAATGTTTTTGAAATAAGTCTCTGATGCTCACCAAGGCTGCATTTACATGATCAATAAATAAAATAATATTGTGAAATAAAATTTAAAATAAAATAACAATTTTATTTATTATTTATTTTAATGTATTTTAAAATGTAATTTATTCCTGTGATGGCAAAGTTGAATTTTCAGCATCATTACAGTCTTCAGTGTCACATGATTCTTTAGAAACCATTCTAATTTGCTAATTTTGTGCTCAAGAACAATTTCCTATCAATATTGTAAACAGTTGAGCTGTTGAATATTTTTGGGGAAACCATGAAGCATTTTTTCAGGATTCTTTGAATAGAAAGTTAAAATTTTTTTGTAACAATTTCAATTTCTTCTCTGTCACTTTTGATCAGTTGAATGCATTTTTGCTGATTTAAAGTTGTTGTTTTTTTTAATCTAACTCACCCCATATTATTTCTATATATATATATATATATATATATATATATATATATATATATATATATATATATATATATATAAAAAAACAATGGATTGTGTATATATAAACAATGGATTGTGTATATATAAAAATGCATTACATAAACATTCTTGGTTTTCTAGGGTGGCACCTTCACTATTTCGAATCTGGGCATGTATGGCATCAAGAATTTTTCAGCTATCATTAACCCTCCTCAAGCCTGCATTCTGGCTGTGGGTGGCTCAGAAAAGAGACTTTTGCCTGCAGACAATGAAAAAGGGTGAGAAAGGACATCAGTTTGCTATCACTCCACATCCTCACAAATATAAATGAAATATAGAAGCTATAGAAATATAGAAGCTCTTAAAATTGTTACCACTCGAGTCAGTGAATGCTTTTTTTCTGTGTCTCTCATAGGTTTGATGTGGCTAGCATGATGTCTGTGACTCTGAGCTGTGACCACCGGGTGGTAGATGGTGCTGTCGGCGCACAGTGGCTGGCTGAGTTCCGCAAGTTCCTGGAGAAACCGTTCACCATGCTCCTGTGAGCAAGCAGTTTAAAGGGTCCTGGGCCCCAAAAAAAACAGTGGACTTTAAGATTTGGAGAGGTCTCTCTCATTGGTTAAATGGTCTCCATGGGAAATATAACAGGTTGTTCTTTTTCGTCTTTTTTTTTTTCCTTCTCACTCACATACTCCCTTTCATGTACATCACATTGCTTCCTAAAGCCTGAAGTAACCTCTCAACCCAAGTCATTGTTAAGGTCATTTTCTGGAGTTTCAGAAGATATTGCTGAACAAGGGTTTCCATTTTCCTTCAGGATGTTGTTACAAGCACCATAAGTCTGTTTGCCACTAGATCAAAGAATAATGTCTGTATCAATGGCCAAGTCTCATGGTCTGTACATGTAAGCTTTGACTTGTTTCCATGTATTAATGACACATTCATTGGCACAATATGAGTTTACTTTCTGTATAGAAGAAAATATGTGATGAAATCTGGAGATGTGTGTGCCAAATATTATCTACAATTGGAATTTATGATAAATTATTCAGTGCAAATGTTCATTTTCTGTATTATTGCATAGTAGACATACATTTGTTCTGTCACTCCCTGAGTTAAATATCTGGCATATACATGATCATTTCTTTCCTGAGACTGTGTGGTGGTCTTGGTATGGGGGCAGGGTTTTCTTATAGGAAATTTTATTTATTACATCTCTCACTCCAGACAAAGCACATTAGTGCCTTTGCTTCTGTTTATTGCACCTATGTTTTCTTTTTAAACGGTGGCAATATTTTAAAGTCATTCTTTAATGAATAACGCACAAATCATGGGGTGAACTGCTGTTATAAATAAACCTATGGAGAAACAAAAGAAATGTTCCTAAATGGAATAAAACACTAGACTGGATATACATAGAATGGTTCATTCAAGCTTTTTGGCATGCGTTCAGTGCCATTTGGACAATAGGGAGTCAAACATTTGTTTTTCATAAGGGATAAAAATATGACCAATATTATATCAATATTTAATTTGACAAAAATGAGAGAATAAACAAAATAGAAACTCAAATATGATATGCGGCCCATTTTTCTTTACATTTCAGTACATTTCTATAAGGAATAATCACTTAATTTGATAGAGAGAATACAATATTCCATAAAGTTTCACTGTCTTGTGTTCTGATGGTGACCATTATTGTTTTCTTAACTGAAAAGAAGTTATGTTCAATGACGGACAGATAAATGGATAATATTAGAAGTAATATTGATAATTTATTTAAAAATATTGTGGTATAATTGCTTAAAAATCTGCAATATGTCTGTTGTAATGTAAAACAAAAACGTTTTATGGTCTCATGACATGTTTGTGTAAAAACTAATGAAAAAATTAGGCAATGAAGCTTAGTCAAATGTAACTTGCTGTTAATCTATTTGAATTTTTATTGTGCTTTTGACAGAAACATACCGTTTATTTTAGGCAGTTCCACAATTAAAAAGCAAGTACAATCGCAAAATTCAAAATCAATCCAAATTGTTTTAAATGCATTTTTTTTTACATTTATAGCTAAACGTGTTTTGAGAGCACAACTCTCATTTTAAAAGTGTTTAACCAATGAGCATAGATGGAACTGAGTAAAAGGCTTTTCAAATTGTTTCAAGTGCATTTTAGTATTTAACTTACTACGAACAACTGATAGTTACTCATTCTGAAATATAAAAATGGTTTAAAACCATGTGTTTTATAAAAATAAATAAAAATGGTTTAAAACCATGTGTTTTATAAAAATAAATAAAAATGGTTTAAAACCATGTGTTTTATAAAAATAAAGATGTGTTTATGTCATTACCGGGGTTATTACTGTTTAGTATGCCTAATAACCGGACGTGACGCAAGAGCGGCGGACGTTGCGTCGATCAATTTTCCCGCGTTTTGGGTAGTTGAGGAAATAGCAGTGCAGAGTTGCGGGCGCCAATAAGCGATCTCAGGCTCCGACATCCAACCGCTAACCACAACAACATCAACAACATACACCCGCCGCTCGTGATCGCTCGCTGTGCTTGTGAGTGAACGCGCTCTTCATAACGAGACCCTCGACATGCCGCCAAAGAAGCGCAGTAGCGGGACTCCGCAAAAGAAGGAGCTGAAGGGGAACATGAAAAGCGAGTCTCCGGACAGTAGCGAGAACGCAGTGCTGAGCCCCGAACGGTGAGGTCACACCGCGCTACTGTCTCTGAAATAAACACAATAGACTGTAATGAATTAACGTTAATTGTACAGACCGTCTTTAGTTATAGAGTATGGTGACTGAGGAA
Source organism: Chanodichthys erythropterus (assembly GCF_024489055.1). NCBI lineage: Eukaryota > Metazoa > Chordata > Actinopteri > Cypriniformes > Xenocyprididae > Chanodichthys > Chanodichthys erythropterus. The sequence continues at coordinate 23,084,899 of NC_090242.1, read as the reverse complement.
CCAGCAGTATTTGATAAAGATGCCTAAAAGAATCAAACTAGTAACATTAACGTTAAAACATCTTCAGAAAACTAGTCAGTCTTATAAGAATGTACCCTGTTTGTACTATAGTAACTGTAAGTAACACTGTTATGAATGACAGTTTTAAAAATGTGTTTATGCGACTGTTGACAGTTTTAAAAGTTCAATTACGTTGTCATACGATGGTAATTACTACCTCGCACCCAATATTTCACTGTGCCTACTATGGTATTATTACAAATACCGCAGTTAAGCTGTAGGTGCTATAAAGGAATTATGGTGATTTGTCATAAATCAGTTTATCTGCCTTTATATGGCCATTTGGGATACATGATTTATTTTTTAAAAGAAATTTCAATTGAATATTGTGTAAATTAAATGTTAATTTCAGTCAGGAGTTATGTTTACAGTACACCATAGATATATCCACACACATATCGTTTGTTATATAATAGTATAGCGTAATAGACTGTTATCACTTTATCTGGTGAACATAACCAACTAGTAAAGCATTTTTTTTGACTGAAAACGGGTTCAAATGGTGCCGAAACAGCTGACAAGCGTTAGTTATGTGTGTAAGCAATGTTGCGTGACCAGCAGTGCCAGTATAGTGACCACCCCACATTAGGGGTTATGCACAATGTAACTTCCGTGTTCTGCAAAACAGATCGGATTGCTTCATGTTTAGGTTTTTTGTTTGTGCTTCATGAAAACATTTGCTATTTTATTCAAGATTACTTAAATGGAGCGAGCAAAGATGAGCATAACTGATAACACGTGTGCAGATTGATATTTAAAAGCTTTTTCATTTTTCTTTTTCACACTAATGTTTAGATATTTAATAGAATAATACACCTATAACAATGTGAACTAGGTAGTTTCGCTGATTACCTTAAAGGGTTAGTTCACCCAAAAATGAAAAATTCTGTCATTAGTTACTCATCCTCATGTCGTTCCACACCCGTAAGACCTTCGTTCATCTTCAGAACACAAATATTTTTGATCAAATCCGTTGGCTTAGTGAGGTCTGCATAGACGGCAATAACACTCCCTTTTTCATTGGCCAGAAAGCTACTAAAAACATATTTAAAACAGATCATGTGACTACAGTGTTTCAACCTTAATATTATAAAGCGACGAGAATACTTTTTGTGCGCCAAAAATAACAAAATAATGACTTTATTCAACAATAAGTAGTGAAGGGTGATTTCAAAACACTGCTTCATGAAGCTTCAAATCTTTATGAATCATAGGCTTTGAATCAGTGATTCAATTCAATAGTCACGTGAATTATTGAAGTTTCAAAACACTTATGATGTAACGAAGCCTCGTTTACTGAAATCGTGATTTTGGTGCTTTGAACCACTGATTTGAGACAAAAGATTTGTGAAGCTTCACTAAGCATCGTTTTGAAATCACCCTCACTTGATATAGTGGAATATTTCATTATTTTTGGCATAAACAAAGTATTCTCGTTGCTTTATAATATTAAGGTTGAAACACTGTAGTCACATGATCTGTTTTAAATATGTTTTTAGTAGCTTTCTGGCCATTGAAAAAGGGAGTGTTATTGCTGTCTATGCAGGCCTCACTGAGCCATCGGATTTGATCAAAAATATCTTAATTTGTGTTCTGAAGATGAACGAAGGTCTTACGGGTGTGGAACGACACAAGGGTGAGTAATTAATGACATTATTTTCATTTTTGGGTGAACTAACCCTTTAAAAGTCCATACTGCTGTTACCACTTTCTCTGACAAGCAGATGCAATGAGACCAATTTTCCAGTTTGGTCAAGTGACGTTTGACGTATATCCTATAGTGTTAAAATCTCCTTGCAGTGTGTTTACTGTATCAACTGTGTTGTTTTACCAGACACAAGGACAAGGAATCGGAGTTTGTGTCTCTCAGTGAGGAGCTGCAGGCCACAAATCCCATCTGTGATCATGCGTGGAAAATTTGGGAGAGGGAGATCAGGCCGATGGACAAGGCAAATGTACGGTTTCCTTGGATATCTGCACTACCATTCTAGTTTATTGGTTTATAAATGTGCAATACACAATCATGTCTGTGTCTTCCATGCTAGATGCCGTATTCGAACAGACAGCAGTGGGGAGCTTGTCTGTTTATTGCAGGCATGGAGTTTGAAGGCATCAGCCTCACCTTTACACAATTCCTAAAAGTGGTTGGACTGAGGTAGGTGTGGCAAAAGAACATGCTGATCTTAGAAGGGAAGAATCAGGACTTCTCCATTACAGCAAGTTGTTCTGTCAGAGTGTGGTTATGCCTTTAATAAGTTTTATGCCTGATGTTAAGTGATAATAACATATGTACTACACTTTAATATGCAGGGATGTGATTTTTCTGTATTTATACAGATTTCTATATTTTCCGATTTTAAAAGTATGACCCACATGAATTGCGTAAATCTGAGGAAAAATGTTTGGGTTGTATGAACCAAAATCACCACGTTAGTCAGGGTTCAAAGCTTCAAATGTGGGTAAATATCGGCATTAAAACTGTTACTCACCAGTTGCCCGGTAAATTATTTATGAATTTTGACAATGCATGGTTGTGAGAATGTGATATGGCTTACGTTGCAATGGTTGTGATGTATTTATATAAATATATAGTCTGACATGTTACATGTTTGAGAGTAAAGCCTGCGGTTTTCAGGTTTAACGTTTCAAAGCAAAGAATTAAAAGCAAACATAAATGTTAAATTTAAATATTTAGGTGAAATAAAAATAGAATAATAATGATAATAATAATTATTGTTGTTATTATTAATAATAATAATAACTATTGTTTGTTTATTATCACATTGTATTACAATGTATTATTATTATTAAATACTACATTTTTTATTTTTACAGTATTTTTTAATAATAATAAGCAAGCAGGTGGGTAGGGTTGTGGGTCAGGTATTCCTTATTTTTTTTGTCTTTAGCTGATCATGTGCCTGAATAAGCCGTTCTTTTGTAGTGTGAAGCAGTTCGTCAGCCTTGTGAGGAAGATGGATGTAAATGTGGACACAATAAGCCCCAAAGTGAACGCTGCTGTTACACGATTGGAGAAGAAATATGAAGTGAACTTAGTCCTCTACCAAAAATTTGTGAAGTAAGTGTTGTGCAGTATTGTTTTGAATTTGCAGTAGTTATGTATTCATATGATTATATCATATGATTAATTTCACAATGTGTTGAGATCTAATGGACAGTTCCTCAATTCAGTTCCAAGATCTACTAATTATTTTGTCAGTCAATAAAAAAAGTTTGAAAGTTTGGGGTAAGAGCTGAGGTATTTTATGCTCACCAGCTTTATGAATGATTATTTTCATTCAAGGTTCAAGTGGTGTGTGTAAAGAAATAAAAGGAAGCAGAGTACGGCTGTTTCTAATGCACGCAGTGCCATCTGCTGTTGAAATCACTAAGAATCGATTCGAGAGAGAATTGCAATATGTGTGGAAAATATCCAGATGCATACGGAATCGATCCAGAATCATTTCTCGATTTGACTTTATTCAACAATCTCTTCTCTTCCCTGTCATTATCCTTACACAGTTGGCGCCGTAAGCACAGTGAAGTGTTTATGTCCAAATGCCGGCTCAGTATTGGCCAAAGCTGCACACATGAGCAGCACGACACGTGTGTGTGATGCTGAAGCAGGAGTTGGCCAATAATGAGTCAGCGTTCGGATGTAGAATCTGGAAGCGCTGGACGTAAAAAATGTATGAGAATGACACAGAAGAGAGATATTGTTGAATAAAGTCATTATTTTTGTTTTGTTTTTGCGCACAAAAAGTATTCTCGTGGCTTCATAAAATTAAGGTTGAACCACTGCAGTCACACAGACTGTTTTAATGATGTCTTTAGTGCCTCTCTGGACCTTGGAAGTGGTTGGTATATTGCTGTCTATAGATGAGTCATAAACCTCTCGGATTTCATCAAAAATACCTTAATGTGTGTTCCAAAGATGAATGTAGCTCTTTTGGATGTGGAACGACATCAGGGTGGGTACTTAATGACAGAATTTTCATTTGGAGAACTAACCCTTTAACTTTGCAACTACATGTCAACTAACACTCATTGGAGTATTAGTACACTGTTAGGTTAAGATTAGATTTTAATACGTCAAAAAGTTGATGTAGTTGCAAAGTTACTTAAAGTCAGTAGAATGTCTTTTGGGGAGCATCAAAATAAAGTGTTAGCAGATATTAAGCAGACAGTATATTAATACTCTAATGACTGGTAGTTGACGTAGTTGCAAAGTTACTTCTAGTTAGTAAAATTTCTAAAATGGACCATCAAAATAAAGTGTCTCCTAATTTTCCTTAAAAAAAGATTTAAAAGGGAAACGGGAGCTATTCCTGAATGTATACCGAATGAAATGATATATATATAAGTTTTACAAGCTCATTAGGACTGAACAGCTACTAATGGCGTGATGCTTGGGCATGCCTCTGGGTGTGCTCGCCCTTCCCTCAGCATGTCAGTTTATTTAGATAATGCTTGCATTGCATCTCATTTAAAGAATGTGTGACTCATCTCACGTCGCTCCTGGGGTGATGAAACCTGTTGTGTATTACTCTGTTAAAACATTGTTCTGTTTTTCCTTCAGTAATTGCTCAAGCTTTTATGTTGCATGATCTGCATTATGACTTGATTTAATAATTTGAATAGTGAAAACCTTTGAAACATTCGCATGTCATTTGTAAACCTGAAGGTGGCAGCAGCCGTCTCGGTGTGGCAGAGATCTGCTCTTTGGTTTATCTGCCTTTGTTTCAAAAGCAGCTGGCCACAGTTCAGTTTGTTCTTTTGCAGTTACTGACAAACGGTGCTTCTCAGGTGGTGAACAGAAAGTCTAGACATGTGGTCTGATATAAGTCTGTGGTCAAGCTGATATCAAGCATAATATATATATATATATATATTAGGGCTGTCAATTGATTAAAAAATTTAATCTAATTAATTACATACTCTGTGATTAATTAATCTAAATTAATCGCATACATAATTTTTGCTGTGAAAGTATTAAATATTTCAATTCAGATGAATCAATGCAGGGTTTTTCCTGGGTCACAAATGGTCTTCGGTGGTGACAGACACAAACAGTAAAAAGTGCCCCACCCACGTGATCTGTGAGCCCAATACTGACAATAAAGTACCCGTCACTCTCATTGTAAATCTTTCTTGCCCTCTTTTCAAAAAAAAAAAAGTGATTTTATAGCTTTGTAAGAAAAGATGCTTTTTTGCTAAAAAAGTATTAAAAAGTAGCATTTAGAAGTTAGGCTATATTAACTAATAATATAATTTTCTACCATATACAATCGAATGCACCTAGCTAACAACAACTTGCTTTGTTCTGGTTTCACCTCACTCCAGTCTAAACTAACTGATTTTATAGGTAGACCTAATTTACTACACATTGTCATTTAAATAACCTGAAAATATTGTGGATTATTAAGGCTAATTTTACTAACCACTCTTGCTAAATGGGGTAAGCACACTTTTGTTCTCATTTCAGAGATGTTTGAGTAAATGATTCATTATAGACCGTGTGGACCACAGACGGTGTGGACAGATCATCAGTTGTTGTCATGATTCATTAAAATGAATCTGTTCAAATGAGTCATTAGGTCACGAATTGGACATTAGCGGACATTGACGCGTTGCCTGCGAATCGCGACTGTTATAGAGTGCCTCAGGGATGACGCATTTTTGTAGGAAAACCCGGAAGCGAGTTAGAATTTTAGGACTTCCGGTTCCAACACCGTAAAGTCTATGGGTTTTTTGAATGGGTTTTTGCTAAATCGCCTGAAATAAGGTCTGTGGTTAACAAAGCCTCTAAATACTTTCACGTTTGATCTATGACATAAAACAAACCAGTTATAACCTACTTGTGATTTTTTTTAAACTTTTACTGTGTCTTAAAATCGGCGGTTGCTAACAAATTGCTAAAAGGGACTACTTCCTTTGGCGGGGACTTTAAACGTCATCATTAAAAACGGGACATTTGGACAGCATTTCTCATGATAAAGTGGAAAAGTATTCATAATAGCACAGATCATAATCAGTGAGCATGTTTTTATATAAAGTTGTTTTCTAAATAAAGTTTGAGGAAGCTTGGTGGTGGTGACGTTGATCTGCGTCCATGGTGTGATGTAGTCTGTTTATAACCTACTGTTAGCCTTTTATATCTGACGACTTTATTTAGGCTTCAAAATGTATAAATGTTGTGTTACCTTGTAAAGATTATCTTGATAGACAAAACGTGTAAGTGTCATAACCCTTTGTTAAACACAGAGCTTATTTTCTGTGATTTTCCAAAAGTCTATGGGAAAAATGAATAGGCTTTCAACCGAGGGAACCCGTGCGCTGCTAACTTCCGGGTTGGCCTACAAAAACACGTCATCCCTGGGGCACTCTATTAGGACCTCGCAAAAGATTTGTCAACACAGAAAACACTTCACCACTGGATAGGATTTTCGTTTTGTTTACTGAAAGTGTGGTTTATGTCAGCTGCACATGCAGGGCACCTGTCAGAGAAGATGAGGTGACGTTCTTTTGAGCACTATTCACACCCAGCGGATATTTAGAACATTCTCCGAATGCGCCTCGTGAAACATGGATTTGGTCTCACAAACTTTTAGCATTGTGTCAGTTGATTTAGATTATTATGTGTGAGGTAGAGAGAGTGCAAGGATGGTGCTTCCTTTGAAGAGAGCTCGCGCATGAGGGAGGAGCTCTGCTCATTCTGTCTGTCAGTGAAGTCGTCTCCCTCCTTCATTGAAAAAAGATCTCTCTAAATTAGCAATAGCATTTGTTTAAACGCATTTTAATATTAATATTATTAATGTTGTTTTTAAGTGCTTTTATTTATTCTGCCTTCAGTTCATTTTATATTCTTTCATATCAAAGATTCTGCTATTGGATGTTAAAGATTAACATGTTTGTTAAACATGAAGGTTTTTTTTGTCTATTTTCTCTTTATGCAGAAAGTGGATTTTTAAAATAATTATATAAAAAATATTTACTATTATTAGTAATTATTTATTTAATTTGTTTCATATAAAAATTTTCTCCATTTTAGTGCACCTCTAGTTTGTGCAGTCTAATTCCCTTTTCAGATGTTTTTCATTTGAAAAGGTGTAAGTATGCCAGTTCTAATAAAGTCATTCTTTAATTGTCTTCCAGGACTTGTGAAAAAATATTTGCAGAGCCTGACATAGCAAAGTGAGTAGAAATCCTTTGTTTGAGCTTTTTGCCCAGCTGTAGTTCCACAATAATATTCTTGAGTTGTTCCATTAAACATCAGTGATCTTACTTGATCCATGCCTGTTTCCTTCAAGGAGAAAAACACTTTGGGAAAGCAGTTGGACCATGTTCCTCTTGGCCAAGGGTGAGTCATTACGGAAAATTTGAACAGGAAATATTTGTCACATTCTGTTGGGTTCGTCCATGTAAATAACGAGCCTTGTTTACAGCGAGTGAAGTTTCTTCTCTAAGGATTATATGCGTCATGGATAGCATATCCACATTGTCACTTCTTGTTTTTGTGTCATGTTCCCTGTACAGGAATGTTTCTGCAGATGGAGGATGACCTTGTGATAGCTTTTCAATTGCTGCTGTGTGTTCTGGAGTTCTTCACCAAGCGTTTCACTCCTTCTCTCCTTCAGTCACCCTACAGTGAGTTTTCAGCACATTCCGCTGCTCGGAGGCAGGGTCAAATGTTTTAAATGCCATTTGAAATTTAACAAGAGAAAATAATATGAATAACTCACTAGAAAAACCAATAAACAACCCTTTTCCCCTACAAACTTTATCATGTACAAATAATCATTGTTCTCAATGTTTTCTTGCTGTTTTTTGGAGCATTTAGAACTAAAACAGAATATTTTTAGTCTGTCTTTTGGCTATTTGAATGTGGTCAATTCAATGTGACTTAAATCTACTTGGTATTACTTGGATTTTGAGGCTAACCATCCCTATTTTGGCAAAATTATCTTACTATTCTCATATTTTAAATCCAGAGTCAGCGGTTAGTTCATCCACCTTGAGTCCTCCGACCAGGACATCCCGACGTAATCAGGGCAAAACCAAACCCCGTCCTCCAGAGATGGACATGCAGTTGCTGGAGACACTTTGCAAGGAGGGCGACTGCAGTGTGGATGAGGTTGGCTTTCATTCAGACACAGTCCCATCAGTCATTGCAAGCTTTCAAATACAGCTTGTTGGGGAAAGTTATTTTCAGAAGTAATGCATTACAATATTACATTATTCCCTATAAAAGTAACTAATTGCGTTAATTACTTTTTATGAAAAAAATAATGTATTACGTTACTTTTGCATTACTTTTTCTCATCTGGGCTGGGTGGTTCTGTTTTTGGTAAATTTATAGACCCTTTTACACCAAAAGTGAAATGAATAAGCCTCAGGCTGAAGAAAATGCAAATTCACGCCTGTACAGCTGCTGGATCGCAGAAGAATAGGAAGCAGGAGAAGAAAGATCAACACTCTTACTTCAAAGAAATTAACCATTATTTAAAATTTATCTGAAGTCATTTTTACTTATTATTATGGTTGAATTGGATCATCTTTGGTCAGCAGCACAGACATTGCCAGGGGCACAGGATGTTTTGGGTTGGGGGAGCTAAAAGGGGGCAGTTGGTCAATGCCATGAAGTATAGAGAATATAAATATTACATTGTTGGCAGAAGGCATATAATACTTGCAATCATACAAGGAACAAGGAATCATTCATTCAAATTCATTCAGAAACACTGATTCATTCAGGAAAGAAACATGTTGAATCAGACACACAAGACATTTCTGATGTGGAACTATTTTCTTTTAAAGGAGCAAAAAAAGACAAAATGTGTTATTTTATATTAACTTCTTGTTTATTGATTTGTTCTATAATGTTTGCACTCTTGTTTGTGAGATATTGCTTTACTATATTGTTATTAATACAAAACGAATCAGGAACTCATTAGTGGGGCTTTTTTTGCCAACATAACTTGAATTTTGGGGGCATTTTTAATTTTGTTAGCGTTTTTGGTTCAAGCCATCATTAATTGCAGACCCTGGTGTGCTTCAAGATCCAAGAGGAATGAAATAATAGACTAATCTAGTTTTGAGAAAGTAAACAATGTAAAATTAAAACCTAGGTTTGTAGCCCACTTACACTTTACAGTTAAATTCCTTACTGAAGGTTTACTTCTTTAAAATGTGTTAATTTGTAAAATGTATTTTTTTTAATGTTTATAAACCTGTGAAAATGGTGGAAAGTTAAATTAAATAAAGTATAATTTAACATTTAATTATTATGAGTTTGCATTTTACTGTTGTTATTATTAATTTTAAGCAATACTAAATCTGTTTTTGTGAAAGTTAGATGAGTAAATGCCTGCTCACATTTAGTCTAGAACTACAATAACCATCATTTTTACACAGAGCACACAACGCCTCTGCCCCTTATGCCTGATTTCTTTCAACATGGGGACAAGGTGTCAGTGTGTGATAATATCTTATATGCATGGTGAAGCTGCTTCTTCTAACCAGAGGTCACATTATTGTCTGCAGGTGAAAAACGTGTACCAGACCACTTTCTGTGCATTTCTGGACTCTATGGGTCTGTCGGGACTCCAAGGGCTTCCTCCAGTGAGTAATTTCCCATGGAAGATTGTTCAAAAAAGCTACTTCTGCTTTGAGAGTCATACATAGTGTTTAAATAACCAATCAAATCCCCATCGGGCACTTCCCACCTTGGACTATGAATTTGAACTATATTGTATTTCATAGCTTATGTGTTGGACTATGTACAGTGTTTTATGGACTCTTTGTTTGCATAGTGATAATTAGGAAAGTAATTGAAGGTTCAGCTCTGATTATTTACAACAGCTATGAAAAGGACATACAATACAATATCCTTCCTCGGTCTGAATTAAACTAATCCTTGTGGCCATCTGTTTTCTTTTTATTATAGATGGAAACACTTTCCAAGCAATATGAAGAGCTGTACCACAAAAACAAGGACTTTGATGCCAGGTTGTTCTTGGTTGATGATGAAACGCTTTCCCCCAACAAAACTGAAGTGTGAGTTTCATTCAATTAAAATCATGCTGTTAGACATTTTTGCAGACAGCTACATTATTTTATTTTTTTTTTTTAATGTTAATATTCCTCGTAGGTCAAAGGTGGAAGTGACTCCAAGAAAGAATTTTCCGGGAGAGGATGTTGCAATTCCAGTTCCACAGACCCCAATCAGGTGCGACTGTGCTCCTTCAGTACCCAGAACATGAAAGAACAAAATTTAAGAAATTGTTACAAAATATTAATATTTAAAATAAATGCTGTTCTTCAGAACTTTCTATTCAGCAAAAAATCTGAAGCTGCCCAATGGTTTTCAACGTTGCTAATAATAAGAAATGTTTTTGAGCACCAAATCGGCCTATTAGGAAGATTTCTGAAGGTTCCCACACCTTTCAAACCTTGCTTGAAGAAAAGCAGCTTGGGAATTTGCTCACTAGTTCAGATCAGTCATTTGTGTGGTATTATGTAAACCTAGCAGTTTCATAATGCTCTAATGCTCACATGATGGGATTCCCTCTGAGTTTTTAGTCTTTTCACGTGGCCCGTAAAGTTCTGAACTTCTCCTGGGTTTTGCTTTACTACTGGGAAATCTCACATAGTACTCTAATAGATATTTGACTGGGGAGATCTTCTGAATGCAAACCAATGATCTTTTTTGAAGTTCAGTTGAAAATATTTTACAATAATGGAAGCACTTTTCACTCCCCCGGTTCCCCCGGTTTTGTTTCTCCAGGGCTGCAATGAACTCCATACAGCAGCTCAGGGTTGATCTCACCTCAGCTAGCGACCAGCCCTCAAGCAATCTCCTAGTCTATTACAAGGTATTTCTTTTCAAAAACATTCTATTTCCCAGACAGAATGGCTGGACTTATGTTACACAGAAACAAAGTAATATATATGCTTTATTTGGAATGTGTTTGTCAGAACTGCACTGTTGACCCATCAGAAGAGATCAGAAAGAGGGTTGAGGAGCTGGGTCAGGTCTTCATCCAGAGGTTTGCACAGGCTGTGGGCCAGCATTGCGAGGGGCTGGGCAGAAAGGTACTGACAGCAATTGGAATCAGATAATGTCAGGCCTTTTTTGTTTTTCTATTCATCGAATAGCTGATTCATTTGAAGTAGGGCTGCATGATATATTGTTTTGGCATCGAAATCATGATGTGTGCATCCGCGATAGTCACAGGATGTGATTGCAGGATGTGCAATGTCTATTATAGGGATTGTTAATCCGTACGGACCAGAACCCACGTTCAAAACGCACATGATTCTCAGATTAATTGCAAAGTTTGACCATCATACAATGGAAGTTTAATTGAACATGTTTTAGGTCCTGTCAGTTTAAATATTCAAGAGATTTTAAACCATTTGAGCGCATAAAGACGCGGAAGAGAACTCATTTCTGAATGCGTGGCTGTTTTTGCGCACACACATACAGAGCTGCGCAGGTGCACGTAAACACCGAATGCCGTTCTCTTCTGCGTCTATTTTTCAGTCCTTCCAGGATTTCGCGGGACTTTTTTCTGATTTTTGTGGCCTAAAATTACTAAATTTGTGGAGGCTTTTCTCAGAATTTGTGGCAATATTTATTGCATTTCTTGTTGCTTTGCAGTGAAAATATACAACAGACAACATTCTTTTAACATTGTTATTACTTTTTTGACCTTGAGAACCATTGCAGGGCTCCGGAATAACTTTTGAGGGCATTAGCACTGGTGCCATTAAGTTCTAAGGTGGCACCAGCCCCTAATTTGGCAGCGCTGTGAGGGCTGACTTGAAAGCACTGAGCTTGAGTTGAAATGCAAATAATATTAACATTTATTTTATTATATTTAATAAATACAATCTATAAGAATATACTAGGGTGTGGAAATGGTTAATACGCCAATAAGTGCTTCTCTGCAGCATCTACTGCAGCTCTAGTCTTTTTTTATTTCTAAATAAGTGTTTGCTCTCCTACACCTTGAAACTCTTAGTTTTACAAATGGGGACAAATTATGAAGGATGAACAAATAATGTTTTGGACATCACATTAAAAATAACATTCAAATTGGGCAATATTTAAAGCTTTGAAATGCTGGGAAAAGTTGTGTGAAGCACTTAAAAGCACTCAAAACATTAGACCATTTCTGCCACAAGTTATTTCTGTTAGTGTTACTACGTTGCACTTAGCCTACATTTTGTTTTCATTGCACAATGTTTCTTGTGGTTTCCAGATAACTCAGCACTGGGAATAAAGCGCCGCAGAATTCTGTTAAACTACAGATATCAGATCAAACAGTTTCCACATCTGCACTGTTTGATTTGACTTGTGGTGTTAGAGAATTCTGGACGAATGTGAATGCTTCTCACAAGATTTCACAGCGACGTTATTAATTCTGCTGTGAATTCAAACAATGGTGTTCAAGATCGGCCCGCTGCTCTGAAGTCTTGTCACGTTGTCTATTATTAGTCCGAGCTGCGCAGCTCAAATGAGTTGATTAAATGCATGTTGCAATGATGTCACGGGACGTGTCTGAGCCCAAAATCTGTAGAAAAAATGCAGCAATTAAGAAAAAATATAAGCTCCTCTGAATATTGCGGAGTTTGCTTGATTTTGCGATAAATTCAGTGATCACAGAATCGCGAAATCCTTGAGGGACTTATTTGTGCCTGAATGGACACATACATGCAAAAAGTTGTCAAAATGCATGTAAAACATGGAATATCCTCATAAACAAAATTGATTATGGCTTAGCTGAATGAAACAATTGAGAAAGAAAATGTGTAACAGTATTTTGGATCCACACATTCGCTCTTAAAGCGACAGAAGCCCCTGCTGCTTATTGTGTCATGAATGTTAATCAGACATCAAAAGACAGAAAAATCACATTTGTAGTTTTAACACAGATTAATTATGTTTAATTTATACAATGAAGACTATGCAGTGTTATTTTATATTTGATTATTCAATTTCTGTAACTGATACTGTTAGACTTACCTGGAAAATATAAAGCACTATTTATTTAATTTGTATCTTTGTTCTATTATATTTATCTATGCTTGTAATTTGTTTATTTTATATATGCATATTCCCTCACCTACAAAATCACCCCAATGATTCTAGAATGATTAATTCTTTCCAAATAGAGCTATTTAAGTCATCTGGTGATTTTTATTTTTATTTTTATATTGCTCTATATATCACTCTAGCGCTCTATATATCACACTCTATGAAAAACAAAATATTGCAATGTCCTGCAGCCCTAAATTGAAGCATGTACAATTCTAGATTGATATGGTTGATATTGGTTAGTGGTGGAAGTATTCACAGTTTCAATGTTTGTGAATCCATAAATGACACCCTATATAATAGTAATTTATTAGACTAGTGCTTTATTTGTTGCAACTTTCAAAAATTCACTTTCAAAAATTCACTCAACTTTGGGGTCAGTAAGATTGTTTTGCAATCATGGTTTCTACAACAATTTAAGCACAACCATTTTCAACATTGATAATAATAAGAAATGTTTTTTTGAGCATCAAATCAGCATATTAGAATGATTTCTGATTTCTGTGTTTTCAGCGGTTTAATCTTGGTGCCCAGCTCTACTACAAAGTCATGGAGTCCATGCTTAAATCGGTAAGCCTTATAGAAACCTGAAATGCATATGACATGCTTTCATTTAAATTGTTAGTTGTAAATTTTTTTCTGACACATTTGTGTCATGTTTAGGAGGAGAAGAGATTATCAGTGCAGAATTTCAGGTAAGAACAATATGAGCATCTTCACAGATCATTAACTGCCATTTATCAGATCATTACGGTCATAAATCTGTTATTTTGTTATGACATGTACATTGACAATTACTTATGTTACTTCCTTTATAGTAAACTTCTCAACAATGCAGCATTTCATACCTCATTGCTTGCTTGTGCCCTTGAAGTTGTTTTGGCAACTTATGTTGGTAAGTATTTTTGGAATACTTCATATTTACACCTTTTTTTTTTCTTTTCTTAAAAAAAACTGTTACCCACAGTCACCCTTTTTGTTTCAGTTTGTAGATTGCATTAGAATTAGCTGGTACATGTTAACCACACGCTTGTATATGTTTCCTTTTCTAGGGAACTCCTTAAAGAATGGAGGTTTTGGCCGCAGCTCAGGGGCCTGCGATTCCGTTGAAACTGATCTTTGCTTCCCCTGGATCTTGGACGTCTTCCAGCTGCCTGCTTTTGATTTCTACAAGGTAATAGAGAGCTTCATCAAAGCCGAGCCCACCCTGAAGCACGACATGATGAAGCACCTGGAACAGTGTGAACATGTTATTATGGAGAGCCTTGCATGGAGAGCGGTGAGTAACTGTCTGCTGCCGATTTATGTCGATTAGTTGCTAAAATGGTCTGAATGCTTGCTAAACAGTTGCTTCTGAACGAAACAGTTACATTACTGAGCAAACACCTCATTGACTAGCGCTTCCTCTACTGCCGATTGGCTCTTTGTGCACCAGGCTGCTGGAAAAGTAGTAAATGAGGGGGTTTAAGCAGCAATTGGTGCTGGCCAGCGAGAGCACTATGGGATGGAGAGCTTTAGTGACTTGAGCAAGTCCACAGCTGTGCACAAGGCCCACCTGTGTGAGAGTGTAACCCAGTAGATTGAGGTGGTAAGGGGTGAAGCAAAGGAAAAAGACCACCAGGACCCAGTAGATGACGGTGAGTGTGCGTCGGTGCCGGACCTTCCTGCGGTGCGGCAGCCTGCGGAGCACGCGGAGTATGCTGCAGTAGCTGAACAGCAGGAGCAGCGCGGGCAGCAGGTAGGCGATTTGTACCAGGCCGAGTGAAGCTAAAATAATAGTACGGTGGCGTTTGGAAGAAGGATCCAGAAGGCACGACTTGTGCCGTCGGGATGCCACCGAATGCAGGAAGGGTAGAGCGAGGCTGAGGGCTAGGACTAGGCACCAGATCCCGACACTGAGCATGCGGGCAGTACGGACCTTCCTCAGGTGCTGAAGTAGAGGGTTAACCACAGCAAAGTAGCGGTCTACTCCAATACAAACCAGGAAGAAGATTCCTCCATATAGACTGATGTACTTCAACGTGAAGGTCAGCTGACAGAAAGCAGCTCCTGGAGACCAGTCGCTGGTGTGGTTGGAGGTGGCAGCTTTGTTGTGGTAATAATAGATGCGCAGGGGGAGGGAGGTAACAAAGAAGATATCCGCAGCAGCCAGGTTGGCCATGTAGACGGCCGTGCTGGTGAACGTTCGAGGCATGCGGCAGAAACGTCGCAGCGCTGTGGCATTGCTGACGACACCGAATATGAAGATCATGCTGTAGGAGATCTTGTAGTAGGTGAAACGGTAGCTGGTGTCTACCGTGCAGTTGGCTTGAATAGACATGTTTGTTGTGTTGGGGAGATCCATTATCACTTTTGGCTTGGGCCACCCTAGATTGTATCAGTCAAAACCTGCCTCTTGCAGTCCAGAACCAAATGAGGAACCTTCTTTTGGCGAGAGGGACAATAGCTTTACAGTTATACCACTACTTTATGATTACAAAAAAGAGGTTAATGGCATCATGGTTTGGTGATCTCGCATGTAGGCTTTTTTAAATTTGGCTACATCATTTAAAGTCCAAGTCACTCCTCTTCATACAGCCACCTGAAACTGTAGAAGGAAATTTGCAAAGTTACAACTTCCTCTTCATATAAAGCGAACCACCTGCTCTCACCTGGTCATAACCAGCTAGGACGGCTGTGTCTATATGACCTGGGTTTATGAAACGGAAGGGTAAAGTGATTGAATTATGACAGAAGAGTGCTTCATTTAGAAAGCAGCCACTGCTGCCAGTAAAAGACTGTAGAAGTTTTATTAATGTTAAGCTGCCTGTTATTTGCACACACTGTAAATGTGCACATTTAAACCTGTCTTATGCATATTAAATTAATTGAATAAACTTAATTTTGTCTGATTTACTAAAGAATATTTTCAAAAATGTTTTTTAGTATTATAAAAAATAAGATATAAAGGCAGCATAAATTACTCAATATTACTAATTTGTAATTTATCAACCAAACTTGAGTAGATTTTTATAATTTGAGCCTCTTTTTTAAATGTAGATATGTGGCTCAATATACAGCTCATGTTATGTATTAACAGAAATGTACATATAGTGGTAGTCTTGGGTAGTTTTTGTATTTTTAAATTGAGTGCGTAAAGGAGAGACTCTAACTGAAACTCATAACAATCTATTCTTGATAGGAAAATTGTAGATGGCATCTAAATTTTAGATAGCATAGATAAAATACATGGAATAAACTTACCATTTTTCTTTATCTCATTCATTTTTATCTGAATCTTCTCTGTGGTCTCTCTTGGCTAGCTGAATAATCTCTGTTCGCAGTCATGCTTGAGTGAAGGTGTCTAACAGATATTAAGACTATATATATCGTCACACTAAATCAATAAACTTGTGTGTGTGCGTGCATGTGCCATATATCTCTTCAGATCTGGATGGGGTTGTGTAGATTTATTATTAATATAGTAGTTCAGCTCTGGATACAGATGTAATCTACTTGAAATAGTGGGCAAAAACGTATATACAGCCTGAACATTTTGTGAATCATTCTGGCTAATTTTTTTTAAGAAGTTATTTCCGGGGGGGTTTTTTCCTCCCACATTAAAAATTTCATTGTGGTCACATACAGCAGACTAGTAGACTTTATTGACTGCTAAAATTCATTCAGTAAGCCTTTTTTTTTATTTCTATTATTTAATTTTTATTTTTGAAACAAAATAAAATTATGCAGCTTTATTTGCCATTGGTTTTTATATTCAGTTTGTAAATTTACAAATTTTACATCAATCTTGTAAATTCATTTTTGGTTTTCTGTGAGATTGTGCATTGCTGTTGCAAATTCTGCTGATTTGTCATCAAGATGTTATCTAACTGGTTTACGTAGATGAGGTTTTGTCAAAATTGCAAAAATGATTTGTGAGCATCAGAGAAAGCACTAGTAATGTTTTGCATCATTGCCATCATTTTCCATCTAAATTAATTTATGGAGTGGCATTATAGTGGCTTAATTTCCAGCTTTTTACAAATTGTTCCTTTTTGTAAAAGTATTAATCTTTTTTTTTTCTTTTTTTTTAAGAAAACTTTAAAACGTATTATGACATATAATAATCTTGGCAAAGATGGAACCAGCCTTTCCTTCTAGATATGCATGCAAACTTAATACAAATTTTTAAAAAGGGAAAATTCTGACTTAGATTTATTTGTGAGTACAACTTTAATCTATTCTTTCATTGAACAACAAAAAGCATGAATGTTGAATAAAATAAACATTCCCTATGACATCCCCACCGAAAAAAAAGAAATTAGTAAAACATGTGAAAACATGTGTAAACATTTTCTTACTTTTGCACTCAATCCTCAGTAGCCCTGCAGCAAGTAGTGCAGTAGTACATTTAAGTTCCATTTTATAGGATAACAATTGCAATTTTGCAAATTTCCCATTAATTCCCACATATTCCCTTTAATTCCTATGGAAAGTTTACAACTTTGAAAATTCCCAGTATTTTGCAATCATAATCTCATTTAGCATCTGATTCAGTGAGAAATTTCCATGTAAGGGCTCTCTCAGAATCACACAATCTTTTAATAAAACGTTTAAAAACATTTATAGGTGGTATCAGAGTAAATGGTCTTTTTTAAATTTTATTGGTTTACTTAAGTTAATGACCTTTTATTGATGGGTCACCCTCAAATTTTGTAGATATTATGCATTGGACATGATTGAAAATGCAAGTGTGCCTTTTAAAATTACAAGTTCATGCCCTTTAGAGTTAGGATTTGAGTGTTTAGGAGTGTGGCCCCTAGGCATGTCGTTATGCAAGGAATGAGTGAGTAATTCAGCAGGGCTCGTTCAGTCCTGTCCAACGCTCCTGAAATGCAGCTTTCCTTTTTGATTTGAGTTATTCAGTTCCTTCATGGTATATTTTAAAATCCTGTATTTAAAAAGGATATTTTAAAATAAAATAAGAAATTATAAAAATCAGAAATCATCGTATTTAAATGATTAAAAGATAAAAACTGCTTGAGCTACTGCTGACACACCCTGCAGATCTGTCTGTGATCAGCTTAATTTCTTACAATGACAAACCCTGATATAATCAGGACACCAAAGCACACTTGCTGTCATCATGCTCTGTGAGACGCTCCCTTTTCCTCTTGGTTTTGTCTTCAGACTGAATGGAAATAATACAATTTGTATATCTTTATTATGATTTGGCTTGGAAAACAATTGAAAGAGTTTGAGTTTCCCTGGAATAAACGCGTGAGAACATTTTATGGGAACTTTATTTTTTATTACTTTTTTTTTTTTTTACCCCCAGTGTCATTTGTTACAAGAGACTGGCAGTTTTGGAGAATATTACTAAACATAAACTATAGGTTTAATACATTTAAATGTAAAACAAAACAGATGAAGTATGCTTGTAACACTTTACAAGGTTCAATTAGTTAACAGTTAATGCGAGAACTAACATGAAATAACATTGAACAGTACAGCAGCCTCAAATCCAGTTTTACAGCATTTATTAATCTAGGTTCATGTTAATTATATGCGTACAGTCAAACCAAAATTATTTATTTTTGAATAAACTGTACTAATGAATGAAATGTTCAAGGTGTCTGAATAAATTTTGGTTTGACCGTATATACATTTTGTATAAATTAACAATGTATTTTAAACAAACATGAATTAACAGTGAGCAACAGTCTTTGTCTTTACAAACTAACATTAATCTGGATTATTGAATGCTGTAAAATAAAGCAGTTAATTATTAACTGATAATACTTAATCCATTAATATTCAGTATTTTTATTTAATCTATTGTCTTGAACATCAGCACTTTTCAGAATACTTTTTTTCTCTTTTTTTTTTTTTTAGCTCACAGTCAAATACACTTATAATTTCAAGATCAAGATAATAATCCATTAAAGGAATAGTTCAACAAAAAAAACAAAACAAAAAAAACGGCATCATTTACTCACCCTCAAGTTGTTTCAAACAGTTTGACAAAAGCCATTGACTTCCATGGTATTTTTTTTTTCCTGCTTTGGAAGTCAATAGTTTCTGTCAACTGTCTGGTTACAAACATTCTTTAAAATATCTTCTTTTGTGCTCAACAAAAGAAAGAAACAACTTGGGTGAGTAAATGATGATGACAATTTTCATTTTTGGGTGAAATTTCCCATTAAGGCAAATAGTAGAGTTTGGGTTGTAAACACACATCCATTGTAGCACCAAGAATATATTCGGACTTTGTATTTTTCAGCAGTCTTCAATTAGATATCAGCCAAATATATCCTTGCTAACATTGGTTGAATATGTCAGATGAGAATTTGGTCTATAAAATTGGTATACAAAAAAATTGGCTGCCTGGTCAAATTGTAGACTCTTCAATGATGAATTTAGCTTTCAGAGATATGATTTTATTTATCGAATTGCTTCTGTTATCAACATTGTCATTTGTAGTGTTTAATGTGTTTTTGCGGATAGCATAAGACTTCCGTTTAATAGAGTTCTGAATTGTCTCAGAGGTGAAGTAATAGATCACTGGGTCAAAACAACAGTTAGTCACAGCAATGCAGAATGCAATAGGATAAATTGTCCGGACCACTGACTCCACAGTGCAGTTCATAATAACCCCACTTCGGACCAGGGTGTAGATGACCAGATTGACATTGTACGGGATGAAGCAAAAACAGAAAATAAACAAGTGCACCACAATCATACGCAAGATCTTGGCCTTGTTCAGCTGCCCTCCACGGCTGATGCTCTCTGGGTCTCGTAAGGTCTGCAGGACCCTCATGGAGCAGATAACGTTGATCATCAGCGGAATCAAGAAGCCCACTGTCTCCATACACACCACAACTTTTGATACCTTGGACTTCCACTGCGAATTTGAGTAGTTTTCAAAACAGTATGTTTTGTTGTTCTTATCTGATGTGGTGTTTGGATCTGATGTGGTGTCCATCACAAACCCTGCGGTTAGGCCTCCCGACAGGAGAACCACCCAGATCACACAGCAGGCTATTCTAGCATTGCGCTTGGTCCTCAGTGTTCTAGATGCAAAGGGATAAACGATTGCCAGGAAGCGATCCATGCTAATGCACGTGAGGAAGAGGATGCTGCCATACATATTGATGTAGAACAAGGCCACTGAGATTTGGCAGAGAGCTTTGCCAAAAGGCCACTCACGGTTAATGAAGTAAAACATTCTGAAAGGCAAGCTGAAGACAAATAGGATATCCGAGACCACAAGGTTCATCATGTACGTTGTGGTCTCGTTGCGCATTTTCAGTCTCCATATAAAAATGTACATGGCCACCATGTTAAAGAAAAGCCCGAGAACAAAGACAATACTGAAAACAGAGCTGTATAACACATATTTAAATTCATCATTGGTGCAATTGTTTTGCTCTGTCATCGTTAACTTTTAGAATTTGGCTTAAAAGGAGTCTTATGTTTCTTTCAAAGGTCGGAGAGCCACAACATGAAATTCCATCAAGATCGATGTGAAAGTATACAAATCCAGGGTATATACATTTCACAGAGCTGCCATAAGAAGCTTCTTACCATTCAGATGTTGCATAATCCTACGGTCAATGTGAAACAAAAGTTCACACGCAAGCATTTGCATTAGCAAGCCACATTAGATATGGTGGATGCTTTGTGTGTATGCCTTTTCATCACAGGAAGTTTGTTTGCTCTTCATATCCACAGTTCCAAGGTGCTTGCATGATTCGTGACTCTAAAAAGACTTCAATCTTGTCTCTTTGATGAATAGTTTTTCCATGGCCTGTTGATTTCCTTCACAAAGAAGAACAACAAGATATTTCCATGAATCAGCCCAGTTTCTTGTTCCTCCTCTCGGCTTCCCTTCACTGTGACCTGTGGCGTGATCTTCTTTTTTGTCTCTTCAAGTTCTTAGTCATAGTTTGTCATTTTGGTGTAGCCATGTGAGGTATTTAGTACCCAACCTACTGTTCAGTCTCTTGTTAACACAATGAGATGTGCATCAATGTGGAGGACAGGAAAGCAGATGAGTGGGTGGGGCTGGAGTTAAAGCACCTCCTCTTTAAAAATGTCCATTTGTAACTCCCTCGTGCACGTACCACAGTTTCAGAATTTCACACGTTATTGGTTTGAACACCCACTGTCAGAATGATGTTTCAGCATATTGCAGTCTAGCTAAATTTCTGTAATATTAAGGTTAAGATCTCAAAAGATAAGATCTCCCTGTTAAATTTCTTCCTCTTGTTTTTTTTTGTTTTTTTTTTTCTGACTAGAAGGTGTGTGTGCGTGTGTGTGTAACAGTACATTGCTCATTGATTCCTGGGTACATACAAAGAGGGATTGTCAGTCCAAAGTTCACATTCAACTTAACGTGACATCACACATACAACACAATGTGTGAACTCCGAGCTTGTAAATCAAGGGAGTGTTGAGAGTTCATTTACTGTTTGTCGATCTATCAATTTCCAGGTGTTTTAGAAGAGTAAATAATTTTCCTCTTAATTTTTTTTTTTTTAATTCTTGGATGCATAAATTATTAAATCACTAAGGGAAAAAATATTTTATAGATTTCATCTAAAAACATTTTTGTATAGCTTAGTAAGCATTATTTTAAAATGCATCATTTATTTACTTTATTTAATTAGTTAAATTATATGTTTATAGTTACACGACTACCTGTAGTGAACATGCATTATGGTTCGTTTGTCTTGATTTGCACAATCATGAGGTAGAGGGTGTATGTAAGGAAGTACTTCACCCTCTGGCCTTCTTCGGTCATTTCTGACCGAAAGATTTTATATTTTGAATTGTTAAAAATCGTATCTTTGTCGGAATGAGATGACACTTGGTGACTTTTGTAGCATTACCAATATGAACACACAAAAAAATCAAGGACATGATTCGGACATGTTAAGGCATCGTAAAAAAAATAGTCACACTTACCTTCTTTTCGGTCAAAAATGACCGACATAGGAAATGAATGGGAAATACGAAAAAATACAACAACTCAGAGAATCTTTTGTTGGTACAAACTACAAATCAGACACTGTGCAGAAACAAAGTGTGCAGCACTGAAGGGGGGACACTCTGAAATGCCAAGAGTGCAAAATAGACACAAACACCCCCCCACCCACCACCCCCCTCCCCCCACACACATATATATGAACCAGCACGACTATAAGACAGAGCAAGTTTATGCAAATGTGTGAAATAAAAGCAAAAATTCAGCCACAAAGCAGTAAAAAATGAACTGCAAGAAAGGGGTTACACTCTAAAACACCAAGAGTACAAAATAGAAACACCCACTCACTTACACACATTCACAGACAAACACACACACAACACACCATTATACACATACAAATGAACCAGTGTGGCTGTAATAGTATGGTAAAATTGAGCCAAAACTCAAATAAGAGGATGAAATCAGATCAAACACAGATTTTTTTAAGCTGTTATAAAACACACCTGTTCATTTTTGTTATTTTTTATTGAATTTTGATGTTACGTGTAACAAAATGGCGCCCTGTATGTTCAGGTTTGACTGTAGTAAAATTAATGCAAAAACCGATGCTTCAAATCAACATTAAAAAAAAAAAAATCTAAACCGTGACAAAAAGTAGTCTTTGAGAATGTCTAAGTTTAAATCCATATCCAAAACTTAATAAAAATAAGTGTTTGTGTCCAAAAACCACTAGAGAATTTTATATAGAGCTCTATGGGAATCTAGTGGTTACGACATGGCATTGCATAAGTTTTTCTTTTTTTACTCTCACCAAATGGCACTAATTTACCTTCAAAAAAATTTATTTTAAATGCCTTGTCTCTATTTTAACATGGAATACTGCTTTAATTGAAAAATAATTTAAAAATATGTAAAAAAAAAAAAATTCTATTATTTTCAATGGGGAAAAATAGTTAATAAAAATTGTATAAATATTGCATAGTATCATAAAATACCCTCAAAATTTTATATAATAATCAAAAAATATTATAGAACAAGAATATATTACATTGGTTTTCCTGAGGAACAAAAAAGTTACTTTCCAAGGCTTCGGTCACTTTTGACCGTAAAGAAGGTAAGTGTGACACCTAAACGAAGAGGGCCAGAGGGTAAATGAATGAATTTGTTAATCAAGTAGTGTTCAAATGAAATGACAAATGAGTACAAGTAATCCCATTCAGAATAATATTCATTATATCCTCTAATCAGTTCCCTTTTCATGGAGGCGGCGATATTCTCGGTTTCAGATCAGTGATGTAACTCAGTGTCTCGTTCTTCTCTGCAGGACTCTCCTCTCTTTGACCTTCTCAGACAGTCTTGTGAGGAAGGACCTGGTGAACAAGCAGAGCCCCCTGCAACATTGAACCAACCCCTGCATCACAACCATACCGCTGCTGACCTGTGAGTCATCTCTCAAAACTAGGGCTTGTAATTTTAAACCAGTCACAACCTGTTTAAATGCTCCGTGCCAATTCACATACTATCTGTCCTAAATAGTATTCAAAAATAGAATTAGCGTGTCCCAAATTGTAGTATGTTGAAATAAGTATTCCAGAGATACCCGGATGATCTACTTTTTCCAGTTAGAATCCAAAGTGAAGATCCATGCTCACTCTAAAGGCTAATATTGCCCACAACCCATTGTGCAGTGGACAAGGATTCAATTAGAACTTCCAGCACAAATAAAATGTGTTAAAAAACTAAAACATCACAGATGTGAGACTGACGGTTAAGTAGAGAAGTTTAGTTAATGCCTTAGCATTCCTAAGGTCTCTTTCGCCAACTGGATAAAGGAGTTTGAGTGATTAATAATCACCTGACGAAAAGATATTTATTCAATGTTATCCACATTATATTTCATCTGCAGCAACACTGTGAACTTTTATAAAGATATGTTTGGTTATTAACCTTTAAATGTATCATCATGCAAACACATGAGAAGAGTCTCCGCATGAAAGATCCATGACTGGCAGATCAATTTGCTGCAGCGTTTCTTTCTGATACGGTATGAACGGTGACAGGATGCACATAACTAAACCACAGAGTGGTCCGATAAAGAAGCAATTGACAAAATAGTATGTCCCTAAGCTTTGCTACTATTCTGCTACACTTTTAAAAGTACATATTTTTTCTTCACCTGAAACAGTACCTACTTTAAGGGCATAGTATATGTAGGTGAATTGGGATGCTGCAACAGTGTCATAAGTATAAAAGAAAGTAAGAAACAATTCTTGTACTTTAGTTGCCTTTATTACTAGGGCTAGTTTAAATTGAAGAATCATTTGTTCTACCATTAATCAAATGATGCTGCACATGCAACTACAATGTCTAAAATTATTTTCCTTTAAAGAGGAAGGACACTTTCTAGAATAGAAAGTTGCATAACCAATGATGGGAAAGAAGACAAAATGGGATTTTTCTGTCAATGTTAAATCAACATTATCATTTGCCTTTTTTGTTCGTTGTTTTTTTTTTTTTGTCAGGCTTAAACACTAGAACCTTGCCATCAATGTTTTTTTTACATACAAAATACCTCTACTCTAAGTAGCAAATGGTTTAGCTAAATTCATCTCCAAAGAGGATTGAAATTTCCTTGAATTACTAAATTTTTTGCATGTGATTTGACTTTTTTATTGGGGCATTTTGAAAGGATTATTTTTAATTGGTCTACGATTTAGTAGATTTTGGGCCTATGATTTAGTTCAGTGGTTGTCAACTGGTTTGGGCATGGGAACCAGCAAGACATCTAACCCTCAATCGCTTCCCTCGCACCGCAGCAAAAATGGCTGCCCATTGCTCACATTGTGTGTGTGTTCACTACTCACTGCTGTGTGTGTGCACTTGTCATGCACAGCTTTCAAAATAAAAGTCTTGCATAATTGCACATTTACAATATTTTTATTTTTTTATTTTTTTTGATTGATTGATTTTGTTTTTTTCATTCTTCCTTTTTGACTGGACACTCAGTGACCTACTTTTGAGTTGCGACCCACTAGTTGAGAAACACTGATTTAGTGTTTTTCTGGTGTGATGGTTTTGGGATGAACCCACATAACTTTTAATTACTATGGACAAATTACAGTTGACTATTCAGGAGATGTTAGGAAGGGTGTTAGGGAGTGTCAGTTACACTAGGAGCTAGTTGTTGAAATAGCTATTGTATAAAGTTAGATTAGTCATAGTTCAGTGTATTGCAGTACTAGTTCCCTGCTAGTTTCAGGAAACCTTTCCGTGAGAATCAAGTGGCATGCTTCCTTTTGTTTAACAAACAGAATAGGGAACCAAAAACACTCCTGGGTCCTTTTGAGGTTGCTAACACGAACGTGTAGGTTATTTGTCTGGGGGCTGTACGCACAAGTAGAATGCTTGTCTGTGCGCTGTGGTTAGTCTGTGTCAGTGTTGTCAGTAAAAAGGTCAACCACTGCATATGTAGCCCAATGTGCAAGTTTTGCGTGTGATGGTGGGAAACAGTTGATATTTCAGTTTATGCAAATTCATGTTGCATATATTTTCATGCATAAAAAATACATATACATAACCATGTAGTACAAATATATGTAGATTGTTGTTCTCTTAAAAGTAAACATCCACTTTGAAATCAGTAGTTTCAAACAAATGATACATAAACGACCAATATTTAAATTAATCACTGTTAGCCTTCTAAACTAACTGAGTTAACTCCTAAAAACTACTGCGACTGGATCATTGAATCAGTGAGTCGAACTCTGATCAAGTCTGTGTGGATTGTGAATTAATCTTTCTTTTAAACCAGTACTTCTCTTTTCTTTTCTTTTTAACTTTAAAGGACATTGTCGAACAGTGAAAAGCGGTCAGCATAGCTTCATGGTACTTACATGAATGTTCTTTGAAAATGTAACATTTAGCAAAAAAACTTTCCTTAAAGATTTCTTTAATGTAGTGCTGGTACTAACTGATTGAGTAGAAGAAAGTCAGCAGGCTACAGTGTAAACAATATGGATGGGGGTATTATTTGTATTTTATCGATACCGATACTGCTTATCAGTACTGGTACTTATTGATACTACTCTATAATTGGTGCAAAAAAGACATAACTTGAAATTTTCAACATCTTTTCACATTATTTTATTACTGCTGAACTTTAGTATATGCAGTTTACAAATGCCTCTAAGCAAATAGAAAATGCACAAAGCATTTTTTAATATATATATATATATATATATATATATATAATATAATATAATATAATATAATTACAGTACAGTACAGTCCAAAAGTTTGGAACCACTAAGATTCTTAATGTTTTTAAAAGAAGTTTCGTCTGCTCACCAAGGCTACATTTATTTAATTAAAATACAGTAAAAAACAGTAATATTGTGAAATATTATTACAATTTAAAATAACTGTGTACTATTTAAATATATTTGACAAAGTAATTTATTCCTGTGATGAAAAGCTGAATTTTCAGCATCATTACTCCAGTCTTCAGTGTCACATGATCCTTCAGAAATCATTCTAATATGCTGATTTGCTGCTCAAGAAACATTTATGATTATTTTCAATGTTGAAAACAGTTGGGTACTTTTTTTTCAGGATTCCTTGATAAATAGAAAGTTCAAAAGAACAGCATTTATCTGAAATACAAAGCTTCTGTAGCATTATACACTACCGTTCAAAAGTTTGGGGTCAGTAAGAATTTTTATTTTTTTGAAAAGAAATGAAAGAAATTAATACTTTTATTCAGCAAGGATGCATTAAATCAATCAGGGTGGCAGTAAAGACATTTATAATGTTACAAAAGGTTTTATCTATATATGCACTTCAAAGAGAGTGAGAGATTTTCTCAGCATACCACAGCACAACATATTTGAATAGACGTTGCATTTTGAACGACTGAATTAATGACTCGGACATTAAGATTTACCGGCACCTATTGGCGGTTTTATTTTCATATTTACACTTTACATAGACTGTTTTACTTAAATATCCAACTTTTAAGTTTCATATTTTTACATATTTCTAAATTCAAAAATTTATATTTACCATTGAGCTGCATGAAGCAGTCTATGTAAATGTGCCTGAATGATACCACTTCAGATGGAGCTTCTGTGCCACTTCTGCAGTGCAAAGATGGATTTTTTTGATGATTTCTTTTGATTGGTAACAGCCTCATTGGGTGTTATTGTTCTAACTGAATTTCTTGTTTAACATTTAAAAACAAATTTTCTATTTTAATTTAAGAAATTGACGAAATATGATACATACATTTAATACGTTTAGAAAAAAAAATGTTCTTATAATGGTAAAATGCCCCTGGAAATAAATTTAAAGGGGAAAATATCACTCTATAATGGGAAAGTTAATGTCTGTTATTGATCAGAAAGTGCTCCTAAATTTTTGACTTTGCTCCTAAATGTTTTTCATTTGGAGCAAAAATGCTCCTAAAGAAAAATGTTAGTGTGGATCCCTGAATAGAGAATTCTGGCATCTTTAGCAGTTTTTATTTAAGAAAATCAACATTCTCTCAGGGCGCAAGTCATGAACAAAAATCAACATGCTAAAGAACACTTACACAAGGAACCTTTGTCTATGGTTTAAAAATACTATAGCAAATACTATAACAACTAGCCTAATGTAAATTTCAAGCATTATTAAAGACAAGTAAAACACTCAGTAATTAAATAAGGACAAATAAAAAATTAGTTATTGCAACCAATAAATACAACTGAACAAAGAAATGATTGAAATAAACAGTGTATAAGATGTTCAGGTATTCAGGAACAGAAACTGTAATCAAATGTAAAATAACACTGCATATATACATTACAAATATAGTTACAAAAGTTACTCAGTCAAGAAGTTTTGTTGTTTGATTAGTGTTATAGAGGCGGCAGCAGGAATATTAGTGCTGTCACTTGAGCTGCACGGATCTGCACTGTTACACAAACGTGCAGCACAGAAAACAGCGCACGAGAATCAAAATTGAAATTTTAATTTTATAACAAATGTCTGATTCCTGACCTCAAGTATTATCTACTTTGTTGATAAATGACAAGCAGCAGCTTCTAATTCGCCCTTAACACCGAAAAATATACGGAGAAACAACGATGCAAGTATCAATAACAGTATAGTTTGTCCTGAAGCTTATTACGTAGCGTATTACGCCAATTACGTACTGGTCCAAAAAAATACCAGTTCTCGGTACCCATCCCTAGTAAACAATAAACATACATGTTGACACACATAGACATATAAAGTCATATTTATATATAGCATTATACACATTACTATTACAGATTTAACTCCCTCCTCTCTGTTTTGATATATGCCTTGTTCGTTTTCCCCAGTGTTTTTCATTCTTCTTGTAGTCTCAATTTGAATGTTAGTCTCTACTTTTTATACATTTCTGTAACAATTTTTTTTCACACTGAATTCTCGTTGAGGGAAGATCCTGGAGCCATTGGCGAGCAATTGATTTTTTTTTTTTTTTTTTTTGCTGCTTCTAGTAGAATCTTCAGTAAATATTTATTCCTAATATTAACTGAATCTGGTATATTACCAAGATATAAAATATAACCTGTTTCCCCAATCTTAATCTCTAAGATCTCCATGTATTTCTGACCAAAGCGGTTTCACAACTGGGCAAGCCCAAAAAATATGTACATGATCGGCTAATAGTGTGCCACATTGCCCCCAGCAGGATGAGATTTGTTATTCCTTTTTGTTTGGCTTTCACTGTAGGTGTAATAAAGAAACAAATAGTATTTTTCCAACAAAATTCCCTTGACGCCCTGGAATGATTAGTTACACACTGTTAATGCCATAAATTTAGCCATTTTTCATCTGGGATGCAAATCTGCATTTCCTTTTCCCACTTTTATTTAATATACCTAGTAGAGTGACCTTAAATATCTTGAACACAAGTGTACATATACCAGATATTAATCTTTTGACACTATCATTTGTATTATAAGCATTAATGAATATATTTATCAAAGGAGAGTAATCATTTTTGCTCTTCTGATATTGTACGTTGAAAACATTTTTGAGATTAATATATAACCTTGTACGAAAATAATATATGAAAAGGTACTCCAGTGTTTAAAAATGTTTTGCAGGACATGAGGGCACAAGTTTAGTAGATAAAGTGACCATTTATTTTTTTCAGCGTTGCGTCATGTTGCGTCACGAGAGGGAGTTGTTTGCCGGGCTCTGTGTTGACTCAGTGCAGAGTAGGTTGGTACTCAGTAGGAGCGGTCGTGAGTCAGTGTGTTTTCAGTAGTTTTTTATTTTAATTTATCATCGTCATGGTAAATTATTTTGTCTGTGGATGTTGCACAAACTCCAGCCTGTCAGGACATCGAGACCAGAGGTTTACTAACAAAAACAAGGATGGTGCTATCTTCCATGCCTGGGTGCGTTTTGTGCAGGTGAAGAGACAAGACTTAACTTCTCTATCTGCTTCGAAAAACGTGTTCACTTTAGACCAAAGGATTATCATTCCGGCAATATGATGGAGTTCAACATTGTAATACTACTGTAAATGATTATATTAAATGAAGAATAAATATCCACACGCGATGCTTCTTCACCGTTGTTTTAATGTGAATCAATTTCAACACTGAAACAATTTGCTAACTACCAAAGCAATCGTGATGAGAAACCGTTAGTGTGGACCGATATTACCAAGTGTGACATACGCCTGATCAAAGCTTATTAGTTTGTGTTATTGGTAAGTATTAATACTCCTAGATGACCAGTACTACTTTTGCTGTTGTCTGATACATGATGATAATCTGTAAAATATTGTGATCTGAGCACAGTTACATATCGTTAGCTAACGTGTATATATCTATAAGCTAACACTGGTCTCCTGCCCTGTTCTCCACTGGTTCTCCTCACACCACAACTCAATTTGTTTCCTCTGACTGTTGTTCTGTCTAATCCCGGCCTGTCCCTGCTCTCTTGGCTGCATAGCAGACTAATTGTATGGCTGTGGTCCATCATATCAATATGAATAAACATTTACAATATCCTCAGCGTCCAAACTGTAATTACGATCCATTTTTTTCCTATTTTTTAAATTGACCGCACTCCCTCCCGTTACGTCACAAAATTTAAATCTAGTAAATTTAAAGTGGACCTATTATGCCCCATTTTTTACAAGATGTAAAATAAGTCTCTGATGTCCCCAGAGTGTGTATGTGAAGTTTTAGCTCAAAATACCCCACAGCTAGTTTTTTATAGCATGTTAAATTTGCCACTTTTAGTGGTTGAGCAAAAACGAGACGTTTCAGTGTGTGCTCTTTAAATGCAAATGAGCTGCTGCGTTCGGCCTAAGAGGGCGGAGCTTCAAGAGCTGATTCTCTGGTGTCAGGATTCAGTCAGGACGCACTATAATGTCAGAAACTGAAATATATGCTGCATGGAGATGGAACAGGTATAGTTTAGTTTAATTATGGTTATAAATTGTCTTCTTGTTTTTATCCACTATATTAGTACAAGCCTGTTGTACCGGATCCTATCCGAATGATGGCCAAAACTATACAGATGAGTTTTATGACATTTATTGTACTTCACACAAAATATGAAGCATCTGTTTTCACTCTAGAAAATCTCTGTAAGAGCTTAATAAAACACAGTGCAAGTGTGCATTAAAATATTATCCATAAAATCTCTCTTTCTCTCTTCCTTGCATTATCATCAAGATACATAGCAAAGTACACAGAAACACTCATTACAACTAACAGTAAACAAATATATAAAGACCTTATGCTTTTCCGGGTGGTGCTTAATAAACTGGTTAACTTTATATCCGTAAATCAACTCCGATGAACTGTAATAAAGTGCTCTCACGTTCATTACTGCTGTATCCAGTATCACTCTGGAGACTGTAAGCTGGATTACGAACAGTTTACTGATCTACACAGGAGTAACAACTTTTTAGCACAACCTCTGTTTTGTATTGTCCCTTTGTATTGACATTTCATTCACAAAGCAGTCCGGTGTGAAATGATTCACGCAGACATAAACTAATTTTGGTAGAGTTGAGGGAGCATTTTCTTTGAAAACAAAATGAATCCACCTCGTCTTCAGCAGCTCAGATTTAGGGAGTAAATGGAGAGAGCTCTGTGGATTAATCCATCCAGCTACAGAACACCTAAAACACTTGGGAGACGTTCTCGTCAGTGCAGCACTGGTGGACTGTGAACTCATGCAGGGCGGTTCTATGTTAAAACGGCAGTGTCTGTCAACATTCATGGGCGGGGCCTGTGGCTAATGTGACATCACATTGCCAGGAACCTACAAACAGCTTGTTCAGAGACACTGCTTATGATTTATGGGGATTAAAAAAAAAAAGGAGTGGTTGGATTTTTATCACTATAGGGTGGTTGTGTACACACACTGCCAACACACATTTATGTCCAAACACCATGCAAAAGTGAATTTTGCATAATAGGTCCCCTTTAAAGTATAGTTCCTACATTATTTTTCAATACATTGACTCACTAGTCTTTTGACCTGCAATATGCCCTTTAAGTTTTGAGAGCCAGTACTTTTTTTTTTTTTTTAATTGGAGTAAAACAACATACATTAAAACAATCAAAGATATATTTAACTTCCTTCTATTTTAAATATAACAAAAATATTTATTTGTAGCTGTAATAATATTTCACCATATTACTTTTTTTTTTTTTTTTACTGTACTTTTCATCAAATAAATGCAGCCTTGGTGAGCATGGGAGACTTCTTTTAAAAAAATCTTACTGACCACAAACTTTTTAACCACTGACATCCATTAGCTCTCTTATTTTTAGCTTCTTTTCATTGGCAAAATGTGAATGTAAGGTTTAACCTTCTCACCTTCCCCAGGTATCTCTCTCCTGTGCGGCCGAGCCGTCCTCTCCCGTCAACAGAGGCTGAGCCCCCCACACCAGGCACCAAAGCACCCCGTTCAAACTCTCTGAGCCTTTTCTACAAAAAGTGTAGGTTAATTTACTTTACTTTATAATTTACTTTCACATACATTGAGATCTAAAAGAGTATTTAAAGCCATTTTGTTACCTAATACACAAGCTAAAATAGTTTTTCAGATTTCAAGTGTATTTTTAATATCCGTTTGAGGCATGAGTCCCATAAAACATGCAAGTATGTTGCATTTGCTCTCCTAAAATCATTCAGGTTTTTTTTTTTTTAGTGTACAGGATGGCCTACCTGCGACTGAAAACGCTGTTCTCGCACCTGCTGACCGCACACCCAGAACTGGAGCCTATAATATGGACCCTGCTTCAGCACACCCTCCAGAACGAATACGAATTAATGCGAGACAGACATTTAGACCAGGTACTACCAGTTCTTTTTATCCTAAACATTATAATATACCGCAAAGCTAAAAGAAAGCAAATGCATTATGTTCAGTAAAAATGTTTAGAAGCTTGACCGACTCCTCCTTTTGTTCATTGCAGTTGATTATGTCGGCTATGTATGCCATATGCAAGGTGAAGAACGTGGACTTGCGCTTCAAAACTATTGTGACCGCTTATAAAGAGC
Source organism: Chanodichthys erythropterus (assembly GCF_024489055.1). Lineage (NCBI taxonomy): Eukaryota > Metazoa > Chordata > Actinopteri > Cypriniformes > Xenocyprididae > Chanodichthys > Chanodichthys erythropterus. The sequence goes on along the minus strand of NC_090242.1, from coordinate 23,052,197 downwards.
TGCCCAATACTAATCAGGAGGTGAGAGTCAATCTGTCTTGTTCCCTTTTAAATGATTTGTTTCAGATGATCATTCAAGTAATATTAACAATTGCACAACAATCTCTCTTTAATTTTTCCGGATGTGTCAGACATTTAAGCGTGTGCTGATCAGAGAGGGTCAGTACGACTCCATCATTGTCTTCTACAATCTGGTCTTCATGCAGAAGCTCAAGACTAACATTCTTCAGTATTCCTCTCCTCGGGTGAGACATGCTGCATTTTACACTTTCATTGAATATACTTTTGTTATACTGCCCTCTTGTGGCCTGAAATCATGTTCATTTGAACAAAATGTTTCCTACAACAACTTGTGGTTGACTTGAGGGTGTTTGTTTGTCTTCCAGCCACCACCCTTGTCTCCCATTCCTCACATCCCCTGCAGCCCCTATAAAAACTCTCCTCTGCGTGTGCCTGGCAGCAATAACGTCTACGTCTCCCCCTTGAAAAGCAGCCGTATGTCCCCTGTGGTCATGACTCCACGGAGCAGGTCAGTGTTCACATCTGTCATTACATTTGGGAGATTGTCTACTAATTTTGGGCACATAGAGAATTAAATCTTAATATTTTAAACCTTGAATTGTGTGTTGACTTTAACTTTCACTTTTATTGTGAGGTGGGATGCAGGGGCGGATCTAGAAATTTTTTTTATAGGGTGGCAAAGGGGTGGCATGAGGTCTATGAGGGGTGGCAACACCAAAGCAAGCGCCCATGCATAGTTTTTAGAGATTTATGGCCTGACATACACAATTGTGTTCACAAACATTGCATTACCAAAATAAATAACAAGATTTCAATTTCCATCATGGCACCAAGTAAAGGCACTATATGAAAAACATCCACTGATTTAAAATGAGTCTCACCTTGTATCACTAAAGGAGATGAGCAGTTTTATTTTTTTGCAAACCATTTTTGAGTTTCTGTTATTAACAGAGGTGGGCATGTCTGTGTGTGTTCACCCAGAACACCCTATCAACTACATACTCTAGCAACACCCCAGCAATTGCAGCAAGAGCCTAGCAACCACCTAGCAACACTTTAACAATCACCCAGAACATCTATATTCTGGCTTAATTGACCAAACTATTTGTTTTTTAAACAAGACTTTAAGTTGGCTTTATGACAAGCCAGCATAAATTTGTCTTTCAAACTTTTAATCTATTTGAAATGAAACAATTCAACATTTTCTTACAACTATAAACACAATCTCAAAACTATGCACCAACTTGTACAAACCTCAAACTTCCAAGTCAGAATAAAATGTTTTAGTCAAAAACTTATTCTTGTCTGACAAAATCAAACTTTGGCCTCAGATGACACACAAAACTTAAAGGGATAGTTCACCGTAGTAGATAGTTCAATGAAAATTTGGTGTTTATCTGCTTACCCCCAGGGCATCCAAGATGTAGATGACTTTTTTTCTTCAGTCGAACGCAAATTATGATTTTTAACTGCAACCGCTGCCGTCTGTCAGTCAAATAATAGCAGTGATTGGGAACTTGAACAATAAGAGTCGAAAAAACTTCCATAGACAAATCCAAATTAAGCCCTGCGGCTCGTGACGGCACATTGATGTCCTAAGACACGAAACGATCGGTCTGTGCGAGAAACCGAACAGTATTTATATAATTTTTTACCTCTAATACACCACTATGTCCAACTTCGTTCAGCTTCCGGCTAGTGAGGTCTGATCGCGCTCTGACAACGGAAGTGATGTCTCGCGCTCATTGAAGTATATGGGCGAGACATCACTTCTGTCTTCAGAACGCGTTTTTTGACTTCACTAACAGGAAGCTGAACGAAGTTGGACATAGTGGTGTATTAGAGGTAAAAATTATATAAATAATGTTCGGTTTCTCGCACAAACTGATCGTTTCGTGTCTTAGGACATTAATGTGTCGTCACGAGCCGCAGGTTTTAATTTTGATTTGTCTAAGCAAGTTTTATTTACTGTTATAGTTGAAGTTCCCATCTACTGCTATTATTTGACTGACAGACGGCAGCGGTTGCAGTTAAAAATCATAATTTGCGTTCGACTGAAGAAAAAAAGTCACCTACATCTTGGATGCACTGGGGGTAGGCAGATAAACATCAAATTTTCATTTTTGGATGAACTATCCCTTTAACTAATACACAGATTACTGCACTGCCCAGTGAACACTAGTGAGATCAATTCATATAACACTGTAACAAAGGAATTCAGGAATTATTTTGCAGCTCACTGTCTACTACTAGACTATACAAAAACAAATTTACAGATACAGTAAAATACAACAATGATTTTTTTTTTTTTTTTTTTTTTTTTTTTCCATTTTACTATTGTAAATTGATCTGGCAGTAGATATGTATGAACTTGGTATGCACCACAATACAGTATACTGTCAATTACAGCAAAAACTAAATTCAGCATCTTCTGCACATTTGGCCAAATTTGATTACAGTACACTGCGTTCCAAATTATTATGTAAGTGACATATCAGTAAGATTTCTGTACAATAAACATTCAGATTTTAGTTTTTCTAAGAAAATGTTTGTTTATTTATTCATGTCTTTTTAGATGACTGGTATCAATCTCAGACAAAATAATTTGCCTGATCTATAGAAACCCTACTTAGAGGTTGTTCCACATTATTAAGCAAGTCACAGTTCTCATGCAATATGGGGAGGAAGAAAGATCTTTCTGAAGATGAAAAGCATGAAATGGTGCAATGTTGTGCAAAAGACATGAAAACAACTAATATTGTGTGAAACTGAATAGAGAGTATAGAATTCATAAGATTTGTGAGTGATTTAGAGAACACCAGAACTCGGTCAGATAAAGGCTTATTGATGAAAGTTCCTATCAAAAAAATGAATTGTATTAAAAGGGCAGCTATAAAAAAGCCAGTTTTGAGCAGCAAACAGGTATTTGAAGCTGCTGGTGTCTCTGGAGTCTTGAGAACCTCACCATGCTGGCTGGCAGTTGTGCATAAAGATGCATTTTAGACACCACAAACCAAACCTAACAAAGAGAAACGTTTACAGTGGGTGTAGAATACATTTTCAAACAGTTTTATTTCTGTGGTGTTTTTTTGCAGCATGGGATAGTGCATAGTGCATTGTACTATGCACTATCCTCCTTTTTATACCATAGCTGAAAATGGCCAGTTATGAACTTCACATATCTTGCATATTATAATATTCCAGCCCAAATCATCACCCACCAGCTCCTTGCTGACGTCGCAGTCTTGTTGGAACGTGGTAGCCATTCACCAACCATCCAGAAATCCATCCGTTTAGACCATCCATTGTAGTACGGCATTATTCAGTGAATAAAACTATTTAAATATGAGTCTTCATGTATTTCTAAACCCACTGTAAATGTTTCTCTTTGTGAGGTTTGGTTAGTGATTGTTGAAATGCATCTTTACACACAACTGCCAGCCTGCATGGAGAGCTTCTTGAGACTCCAGAGACACCAGCAGCTTCAAATACCTGTTTGCTGCTCAACACTGGCTTTTTTATAGCTGCCCTTTTAATACAATTAATATTTTCATCAATAAGCCTTTATCTGACCGAGTTCTGCTGTGCTCTAAATCACTCACAAATCTTATGCTAATTTGATAATCTCTATTCAGTTTCACACAATATTAGTTGTTTTCATGTCTTTTGCACAACATTGCACCATTTCATGCTTTTCATCTTCAGAAAGATCTTTCTTCCTCCCCATATTTCATGAGAACTGTGACTTGCTTAATAATGTGGAACAACCTCTAAGTAGGGTTTCTATAGATCAGGCAAATTATTTTGTCTGAGATTGATACCAGTCATCTAAAAAGACATGGATAAATAAACAAACATACATTTTCTCAGAAAAACTAAAATCGGAATGTTTATTGTACAGAAATCTTACTGATTTGTCTCTTGCATAATAATTTGGAACACAGTGTATATAAGGTACTATAGCAGTGTATTGGTCTTCTGACACAAGACAGTCATTTCTCAGTTTCAAATTTTTTTGAGAAATGTGTCTTTGTTTTGAGAACTGAACGAATGGTTTGGGAAACTGGGCCAACTGAATCACTTATGTGTTAGCAATCGGGAAAAGCTAAAATAAATTTAGATTCTTACCTAACTACTAGTTTCTGTGATCGGAACCTTCTTATTGATTTCATGTTACCATTTCGTCGGATGGCAAAAAGACCTTTATCCATGATGAAAGTGGAGCGGGCGGTTGGTGAATCAGCTCGCAAAAAAATTACGAAAATTTGAGGACTTCTGAGTTAGCCGAGAAGCGGTAATTTTCCGATTCACGAACAAATGGAAAACAATTCGTAAGTGAACTTGGCTGCGCTGTGTTTTGACTCCCAAAGAACCGGTCCATAAGAGTTTGTTAATGAAGCTGACTACATTGCACTGCGTGCGCGTGCAACCGTCATGCAGCTTATTGAAAGACGTGTTTTCTTGCCATTATTTTGCAATACGCTGTCTTTTTTATGTCATCACATTGAAGCACCGCTGCTGAAAAGCAGTAGTACTTGAAACACTGCTAACATTTATATTTTATTCTCTGATAATTTTGGGGTGGCAGACGGGGTGGCAAAGCTTTTTCTTAGGATGGCAGTTGCCACCCCGGTAGATCCGCCCCTGGTGGGATGATTAGCGAGGTTGACTTGTTATATTTTTTTCGAAAAGCTTTACCTTAAAAGTCTTTCTGTGCGTTGTGTTGTACTAATTGTATCTTTTCTCTCTTTGTCCTGTACAGAATTCTTATATCTATCGGTGAATCCTTTGGGGTTAGTGATGGAAAGCATTTATTACACTTTCAGACTATTTTAAATATGTTAGACTTGATTTTAAAATCTCTCACTTCATCTCAACAGTCTGCAGACAAATTTCAGAAGATCAATCAGATGGTGAGCAGCACTGATTGGTCCCTCAAGAGGAGTCTTGATGGAGGCTCTGCCCCCAAACCCCTGAAGAGATTGCGCTTTGACATGGATGGACAAGATGAAGCTGATGGAAGGTGAGATTTATGTTCTATTCTTCTTCATTTATCTATCCAAGTTTCAATCCAGTAAGTCATTGAGACCCATTTTTTTTAAATTCATTTTTATCACTTTCATTTTTAGCAAATCAAGTGGCGAGTCAACTTTGATCCAGAAGCTGGCTGAGATGAGTAAGCATGTTTGTTTTCTGAATTGTAAGCTGGATTTCCCCGAACCACAAAGATGCTCTGCCGTCACACTTCTACCTGTCTAGACATGGCAGATTTTTTAATGAGTCAAATAGTGGAATGAATAAAAGCTTATTTATTGGAATTAGATGGATGCAAACCAAAAGATTGTTCATAAATGAATTATAAGTGCAATAAAAGCTATACATCTTGTAAAGTGACAGTAAAGACATTTTATAATGATTAAAAAAATCATTTCAAATAAATGGAATGATTGTACAATATTCTAAAAAAAATTATATTGATACTATTGAAACTATTTTAACATTGATATTAAGAAATGTTTAATAAGAAGCAAATCAGCATATTAGAATGATTTCGAAGGATCGTTTCTGATCATTCAACTTTGCTTTGACAGAAATTGTTTTAAAATATATTAAAAAAGAAAACGGTTATTTTAAATTTTAGTAATATTTCACAATGTTACTGATTTTACTGTAGTTTTGTTCAAATAAATTCAGTCTTGGTGAGAATAAGAGACATTAAAAAATCTTACCGACTCCAAAACTTTTGAATTAGTGTTTCTCTTAATAATAATAATAGACCCTGGACCACAAAACCAGTCATAAATTGAACGGGTATATTTGTAGCAATAGCCAACAATACATTGTATGGGTCAAAATGATAGATTTTTTTTTTTTTTTTTATGCCAAAAATCATTAGGATGTTAAGTTATGATCATGTTCCATGAAGATATTTTGTGAATTTCTTACTGTAAATGTATCAAAAATGTATTTTTGTGAGAGGATATGCATTGCTAAGGACTTAATTTGGACAACTTTAAAGGCGATTTTCTCAATATTCAGATATTGCAGCTTCAGATTCCTGATTTTCAAATAGTTGTATCTCGGCCAAATATTGTCCTATCCTAACAAACCATACATCAATGGAAAGCTTATTTATCAGCTTTCAGATGGTGTATAAATCTCAATTTAAAAAAACTGACCCTTATGACTGGTTTTGTGGTCCAGATCTCCAGGGTCACAATTAAGAATTACAAGCATCTCATATTTTCTAGCTAAATATTCAAATAAAACGTATTTTCTATACAGCCTAACTAGATTCCGAATCCTATCAAAGTACCGTAGTCAAAATTTGCAAGTCATTGAATATAATTTAACATCACGTGAAATGCTGTTGTTGCTAAAACGTTTGTTCTCGTCTCTTCAGACTCGACACGTACTCGTATGCAGGAACAGAAACTGAAGGAGGAGTCCGTTAAAGAGCATCTAGAGCCCTGAATAAATCCTCTCTGTACTGCCTGAGGAAAACCACTCCACCATGAACAGGAAAGGCTGACATCCCTGGGTGTTACTACATTTTAGACTTCTTTACTTGTTTTAGTAATTAAGCAATGCACTGCATTTCCTAAAGTTGCACAGGTCCTTTTCCTGTGTCATTTCATTTTAGTTTGTTTTAAGCATGTGAGTGTCAATGAAGGAGGTTTTATTCTTTATTTTGTAGTTGAATTTGTGGTAGAGGAAATAACATGAAGCATACCTCTCAATTGATCTACAAACATGGCGGATTTGGTGTCATGATGATAATTTATTGCTTTGTTTTGTTTTCTGGTTGTTTTTTATTCCCCTCATTAATTCAAGAGCTGCCTGTTGTTCCTCATTGCTGTACAGGAAAGGGTGATTTACATAGGGTTTAAGATCAAATTTTACAACAGTGTTTCCTTTTAATCATGTTTAAGGTAAAGACATCACATCTTTTGCAGATGTGAACCCTGCTTGTGGCCTCTCTCAAAGCATATCTTTGAGGACTCCCTATTTTGAGTGATGTAAGTTAATGAATTTAATTAAATTTGTTGCTGTTTAAACATTACTGGGTTTTTAGGATGTGATTTGTTTTGTGAGTGGATGTGCGTGTGTGCGGTCCTCTATTTGACCTTTTCATGTTCTTCCTTGGCCACATTGTTGTTTTGCTGTTGAATTGTAAGACTACAGCTTTTGTTACTAATATTCAAAAAATTATGTTATACCTCAAATGTTCGTTTTGAAAAATTATGTAATGCTTCAAAAGTTTTAACATCTGACTTGCTTGTTAAAGAAAAATTAAGTGTCCTGTTTTTTTTTTTTTTTGTTTTGTTTTTTTTATTCAAGGAAGACAGTGGCACATTTGCCTGCCTCTTGTTACCACAAACTGAGACTGTAGCCATAGCACATGGTGCTAAAATGATCAATCAAACTCTGTTTAGGCAAGTGTCGGCAGATTTATTCCCTACTGGAATGCTGCTTGTCAGGAAATGGTAAGCTCATAAATGTCTTGCTAGTGTTGTTTGTTTGAAGTTCAGAGAATCATGTCTTTGCAGAGACTTTATTTTTACTCATCATTTTTGCATCCCTTGCTTCCCAATAATTTATTTCATAGGTGCGTCACTCATTTTAATTCTTCAGTATGACCGTGACACAAATACTGGAACATGTTTGTACATTCAATGCAGTTCATTTAAATTTCCCCAGCACATCATTTATGGGTTTTAATGTACTGCTGACGTCACAAACGCTCGTTCACAAAGGCTCTGCTTTGTCAGCAGTGGCTTCTTTTAAAAGGTTATCAGTACATCTTCATCAGAAGTGCTTGTGATCAAAGAGAAAATTTAGGGCAGCACAATTGGGTGGCTCAAATTGCATAGTACCAGTGGAACTGAATAAAGGTGGTGGTGGTGAAAACACACATCTTCATAAGCTGTTGTGGTTTAAAGCTGACGCGTGCAAAGCACAATAACCAGTGTTTTAGTGCTTTGCATCTAAATTGCCCTATTCACTTTACAAATAGGGATAAGCTTAGGACTTTGGACCTTTTGTAGATACCTTTTGTGTATATCAGGACATATTATTCAAAACACTTTGAAACTAAAGCATTTGACAGAACTGCCGTACTAAATAATGCATGGAACAAGTGCTGTTATAGTATGGTTGTTTTTGTTTTTAGAGAAGGAAATGAATCAGTCCATTTGAACTGATTAAAGTGATGATGGGGAGGTTGTTCTTGGGACATCCTCCGCCTACTGTGTTTTGTACCTCATACCTCCTCCAGTAGCTGACAATGCTGTGCTGGCTTGGCTAGTGACAAAACTGAGTGCTTTTGAAAGACCTGATTTCACCACTTCACACTGCAGAAAAGGTAAAGTCTTGCTTTTAAAGTTTGCTTTAAATCACAATTGTTACTGTTCAAAACTACTATATAGAAGTTTGAGAAGTAATTTGATACTAGGATTTCTTTTTAAAAGGCTTGTTACTAACTGGGTATTTAACAGAGATTGTTCGTGCTAGAGTAAAAAAGCCTGTTTTGCCATACAGCTTTTGAAAATAGAAGAAAATGAAATACAGTAAAACTTCCAGTAAGAATAAGAAGCACTTGCACTCTTAGAAATAAAGGTTCCAAAAGGGAGTTTTTGTGGTGATGCAGTAAAAATAGCATTTTGGATTCTTTAAATAACCGTTCAATGAATGTTTTTTCTTAGTGAAGGATATTTAAATAATCTGAAGAACCTTTTTCCACTATAAAGAATGGAATGCAATGGAAAGTTTCCATGGACATCTTGGAACCATAGATGCCAATAAATAACCATTATTTTTGGAGTGTACAGTATCATACTAAGCCAAGGTAATACATAGCTTCCCAAAGGGATAGTTCATTCAAAAATGGCTTGCTTGCAAGATATTTTGGGGGGGGGGGAAATCTATTCATATATTTAATGAAAGTCATTGAGATCCAATGTTGTTTTTGACTTTCATTGTATGGACCAAATCAGTTCTTCAAAATATGATCCTTTTGGAATGGTGGAATGAGGGTGGTTGTTTGTTTTTTTGTTTTTTGGTTGATCTATTCCTTTAAAAACATAGTTTTTGTTGTTTGTTTTAAATCACTAAATTTTTATCCAAACCTTGTCATTTTTCTCCAGGGAAGGACATGAATGCGTCTTCTCCAGATTTCAGGGAAAACGTCTCCTGTTTAGGCTCCAATAACACAGATCACTTCAAACGCCTAGTGTACCCTGCAGCGTACATATTCATTTTTGTCCTGGGACTCGCCGGTCACTCTTTATCTATCTGCGTCTTCTTCAGCCAATGGAGGACCCAGAAGAGTTTAACTCCAGTCAGCCTGTTAATGGTGAACCTGTTGGTGTCAGACCTGATGCTGGTGTGCTCTTTGCCCTTCAGGATCACTTACTATGTGCTGAACTCGCAATGGCTGTTTGGTCAAGTCGCCTGTCGACTCATCTTGTACGTGTTTTATCTCAATATGTACAGCTCTGTGTATTTCCTAGTTGCACTGAATATCTTGCGTTACCTGGCACTGGCGCGGCCGTACCTGTACATACGCATACAGACCCACTACGTCACGGGTATCTTGTGTGGGCTCATTTGGGTCTTGATGGGTTTAGCCTGCAGTCCGCTGTTGTTCTCTAAGAAAAGAAGTGATGATGATAACAGTTCTCGATGCTTGGATTTGGCAGTGGACAGCGTGGACCGGTTGCTCCTTATCAACAACGTTACGTTTCCAGTGGGCTTTGTAGTGCCCTTGGTGGTCATTCTTTTCTGCTCTGTTTTTGTCGCAAAGAATCTTTTGAGACCTAGTCCTGCGCTCGGTAGGACCAGACCTTGCAGGAAGAAGGCATGCGCTCTGGTTATCATCAGCCTTGGGATCTTTCTGGTGTGCTTTTTACCTTATCACATAGTGCGGACGATCTTCTTATCAGCTGAGAAGCAAGTCAAGATGAATAGATACGGAGACTCATGTGACTTTATTTTGGTAGTCCGTAGGGCTGCCGTCGTAGCGCATTGTTTGTGCACGGCTAACAGTTGTCTGGACCCTGTTCTTTTCTTCTTCGTTGGGGAAAATTCCAGATCTTTCTTCTCTAAATGGACAGGAGGAAGAAAAAATAGCGCCTTTGCTGCAGGGAGAAACCCAGAGCAGGAAGAGTTACAGATATTGCAGAAGTAAATGAAACAAGGTTTAACAGATAACAAAGAAGAGACCAGAAGTACCTCATTCTTTTGGGTACTTCATAAATAGATGTATAAAAAGGTCATGTTTTGACTGACAGGTCTTTATGGGCATTTAAACTGACGGTGTTTATAGGAATATTCTGGGTTCATTGCAAGTTCAATTTGATTACCACATCAATTCATTTTGACTTGTTCCACCTTTTTTGGGGGACAAAGAAATCTTCTGGGTTATAATGAGGCAATGGAAGTTAATTAGGCTAATTTAGCTATAGTAAATGTTAAAAAAAAAATAGGTTTCTCACTGTTCCAGTAGTATAGTCACAGGATGTAAACAATATGCATGTTAACATGAATTTAGTTTGTGTAAAAATACTTATTAACCTTTTCTGCATAAAGATAAATTGAATTGATAAGACTTCATCGCCAAGACACAGCAATGCAAAATCGACCATAAAAGTTACAGGAACAACCTGACCGCTCAAATGCTTTATAAAATGTAAAGCTTTAAATTCTCCAAAAATTGGCCCCATGTACTTCTACTATGGTACATTCAAGTCATGTAAAAAGCAATTGCTCTGTAATTACGACTTGTCTGCTCGAAAATACGAATTTGGAGGAGAACTTGAACGTACCTTAACTGCCCTTACCATAACCATAATATAAAAAAATTGGGGTGATAATCAACAGTGTTGGGGGGAATGCATTACAAGTAACTTGAGTTACATAATTCATTTAATTAATTTTACATTTTCAAGTAACTAGTAAAGTAATGTTTTACTTTTTCAGTTTACAACAAAATAGGTTACTTTTTCCACATTTATGGACTGACAGCTCTCCTGTCCCCATGTTTAGAGAAAATGCAGAGTTGTTGCGTGCGCTGTGTAAACATGATGGTTATTGTAGTTCTAGACTAAATTCAAGTCACCTTTATTTATATAATGCTTTTTACAATGCAGATTGTTTCAAAGCAGCTTTACAGTGATAGCAGGAAACATAATTTTGGCTGTATAACAGCTTTAGAAGAAAATTGTGTCTTTGTCCAGCTTAAGTAAGTTCAGTATTGATTCATTTCCATTGCAAAAATCATTAATTAATAATTTAGTTAATTTATCTCAGATCTGGAGCAAAACAGTGATGTCATCGTCCAGCTCAGTTTGGTTTGAATACAATGGTGTCAATGCAGGCAGATCAGTAATATTGTTGAATATTAAGTGTGAAATGTTTCTGTGAGATGTTATGAAATATGTTCCATGTTGCCTAATTTGAAGCTGCGGTTGGCCTGCGGCTTTTCTGCATACAAAGTAAATGTAAATATTTACTCATCTCACTTGCACGAAAACATTCAGCATTTCTCAAAATGAAAAAAAAAAACTGAAATGCAATAATATAGAAATATAATTAACTATATTAAAATGCACAAATATACTTTGTTTTTAATCTCACTTTATTAACCAATGTCTTTGCTGCTGACCTTCAATGATCTAATTCAAGCATACTAATAAGCTGAAATAACTTTAGATTTAGAAATAAGTGTTAAATCTCCTTCTCCTGTATCCTATTCTTCTTTAATCTGGAATGGCAGCACAGCTGAAAGGTTTGTTTGAACTGCGTCCTCTACTGTACAGGCATAAACATGCATTTCCTTCAGCCTGAGGCTTATTGATTTCACTTTTGGTGTGAAAGGGCCTTTACATTTGCCAAAAATAGAACTTTTTTAAAAATAGAAAAAAACAAACAAGCAAGCCCAGCCCAGGTGAGGAAAAAGTAACACAAAAGTAATATGACGCATTTCTTTTCACAAAGTAACGCAATTAGTTACTTTTTAGGGAGTAACGCATATTGTAATGCAATACATTTAAAAGTAACTTTTCCCAACACTGATAACCAACATGTCACCAATGATGTCAGTTGAGCTTATCTTGTATTGAACCAGATTCCTTCATTTTATTTGAAAATGTATTTATTTAAAGTTGTTGTTTTCCTACTTTCCTAGGTTGCTGCTTTGCATCGCTGCTCATTTTCATTAAGTTGAACTTTGCTCATTTTTTGCTCTCTGAAAATGAATGACTCAACTTTTTTTAGTGCAGTTCACGGATAGCGTGAACGCCGCCTCAGTATTATGGTGTTGAATGTTAATCACGCTAATATTTAGGCAGCAGCTGTTACACCCATATGGAGTGTGCATACTATAGCATATTTTATGTTTTCAATATTTATTTTCGATGTCTTTAAATTTGTTTTGGTCCTTTACTGAGGTTTCTTATCTCTCTGTACATCTTTGGTACGTATCCGCACAGTCCCATGTTAAAGTCTGTGTGATCAGGAAGCCTAAGTAGGCTACAGCAAGCAAATATGTGGCTTCCTGCACACACCTGCTTCTCGCTGCTCTCCGTGTTGTCGCCACATTAAAACTGCACACGTTTCTCTTTTTAGGATTACATACTGACACACTTTTTAAAGTTTTGTGGTAGATAGCACTTTTTGTCATAGTATTCACACGAGGAAGCTGTGTGGTGGATGTCAGTTGAAATCTTTTTCACATCTGCACGTGCACAGTTCATGTTGTCATGTTCACAGTGAGTTCATTAGAAATCTATGTAGATTGCAGTAAAAAAAAAAAAAAAATTAAAGATGCAATCCTTTTATACATAGATAGGCCTGTATAAAAAAGTGGCATGGAAACCGTTTCCATAATGAATGTTTTGTTTATATATCAGCATAGAGTTTAGTCAGTAAAAAAAAATACTGCTTCCTCTTTCATTTCATCCATAAATGGAAATATTGTCACTGAACTAATGTTCTCATAATGAAGCCCCTCCCTTTGTTACATGCAACCTGCATAAGAAACGTCTTCTCAGTGCCTCAAAGTCCTGTGAGCTACAGATAGCATTTTGGTGTAGCTACTAGATATTTTTGCAATACGCAAACTGTATATATTAGCACTTGGTTTTTTAGTCACAAGGGTCTTCTGAGATTTTAAAGGGGCTGATACTTTTATATTCTGAAACATTTGTTCAGTCTAATTAAACATTGATAATATGAAACTGTAATATCATGTGAATATTAAACACTGAAACAAACATGGCTGCGCCCATGAGGGGGCGACCTGCTCACTGTAAAATAAAACGGCTTTTTCTAGAAAACTGGTGTCTGGAGTCTTCAATACATGAACATCGTTTTTTAAATCATATTTATCAAGTGTTGGTTTTTGTGTAAAACGTTTTGCAAAACAAGAACAACTGCACCTTGGTATTAACGGCATCACTTACAGCACAGATATTTCATAAGTAGTTTCTGTAATCTGGGAATATATATGAAACTACAGGCCAGTTCTCTGCAACAGGTCTTCTAGCTGCGCATGGCTCAATCTTTTGAGCATGGAAATGTTGTAAGAGTCAGACCTAAATATAACTAAAGACCACCCTCTTGACTTCAGAGAGAGCGCGTGCACACTTGCGCTCATGTGAGGAGAGAGAGCGCGCGTTACTTCAGCAAGTGTCACACCAAAAACAGCGACAATAAGTTGAGAATACGCCAACAGAGCTGGAAGATGGAGGTATGAAATAATTTACTGTGCTTTCACTTCACACTGTTTGTTGTTGCGATTTTTTTTATTTCCTTGCTCATCACACGTTGTTTACTGCAGAGTAAACAAAAACTTGTTCTGTTGCATTTCATTCCATGAGATGCAACGAGAGGATACAAGACGTCAAAGCATCAATTTATATATTTATATACTATTATAGATGTCATGGATATAACTGCATTATGCAGCATTCCGTCTTGATTATACAGTGGGGTTCTTCAAAGCTTGTGTTTTGCATTTTTAGAATTAAATACATTTTCATTAAAAATTTGAGTAAAAATTTAAAATATTAGCATTAATTTTAAAAATGTCTTTGTTGGTTTGTTCATTTGCTTTAATGACAGCAACACTAAATCTGCATGAACTACCATATGTATTATATTGAATCCTAAAACTTTACGTTTTGACCCCACTGTACACATTTATATATTACATTATGTAGTTTTTTTAATTTAACACAGTATATTAGGGTTAAAAATAAGTTATTGCTAGTGCAGTTTTTATTTTAAATGCATAATGTTTCAACTACAGACAAATTAATTATGCTGTAAAATTTCTGTAATCTCAGAGCATAGAAATAATAAATGGTTTACATTCCACATACTCTCAGCAAGTATTTGTCGGGGTTATATGTGTGTTTAGAGTCAGTGGGTGAAAGATGAATAATACATCATAGCTGTGGCTATGTCATTCAGATTTGTCACCCCAGACCTCGACCAATCATAATTACATAAGCTTGTTTGCAAAGGCTGCAGATGCTCATCAGTATCAGTTTTATTGATATGTGGGTCTCAGTGACTTTTTGCATTGTGTTTTGACCAATGAATCCTATTGCTTTGACACTGCCTCCTTTACATGTCTCAAGTTAGAAAGTATGGCTGGAATGGCAGCAAGCTAACTGACACAGGAAGTGGTGTAACCTCATCCGTATGACAGATTAAAATGGCGGGTTTGGATGGTGGACCCACGTGCTTGTGTTTGTCTGCACATATATGCTTGTGCATGCAGATTGGAGGGTTTTTTGACCACTGATTTCAACATATAGTTTGTGATTAATTGAAAGTGGCTGAAGGGTCTAACCAACACTTGCCGTGTCCAACTTAGCAACTTTCTGACTAGATTAGCAACTTTTCAACAGTTATGCTCCTTGTTGTCTGACAAAGTATGTAAATGAGAGCAGTTCATTGGACATTTGGCTATATATTTTATTAAAATACACAGTATTTGAGAAAGAATTAGGATAGAAAAACTGATGTAAACGTCATCTAGCAACATTTAGCTTTTTGAGCAGGCTTTAGCTACTTTCCAAAATTAGCCCAAGCTTTACTCACCCTCAAGCCATCCTAGGTGTATATGACTTGATGAACACAATCTGAGTTGTATTAATAAATATCCTGACACGTCCAATCTTTATAATGGCAGTTAGGTGAAGAAAGTGCTTCCATCCACATCCATCCATCATAAACATGTACACCACATGACTCCAGGAGGTAAATAAAGGCCTTCTGAAATGAAGCGATGCGTTTGTGTAAAAAAAAAAAAAAAAAAAAAAAACTATATTTAACAAGTTATGAAGTAAAATATCTAGCTTCCACCAGACTGCCTTCCGTATTCACCGTACAAAGAAAATGTAAAACTCTTGCAGTTCAAAAAGCTTACGCTACGTCCTACACCTTCCCTATTCAACTTACGGAAAAAGTGTAACTGACGCAACGCCAGTTTACGCTTTCTTCGTAACTTGAATATGGCAGGCAGTCTGAATTGAAGCTGGATATTTTACTTCATAACTTGTTAAATATGGATATTTTTCTTACACTTCAGAAGGCCTTTATTTATTATATTTCTAAGATACACTTAATACATTTGTTAAATTTTTATCAAAATATTTGGATATTGATACTTCATGCGAAAAGGTGCCTATATACAGTTCTTTTGCAACTTTAATGTTCGTGCAAATGAGTCTATAACTGGAAACATCTCCGACTTATTGGGTTAAATGTTACTCATCAATATAGCGTGCTGTAATTGGTGCTTTATCGTGTTAGCAGATCATGGAGACAGGGTACAGTGTGGCGTTACACAATATTATAGCATAATTATTCAAACTAAATTGAATGTACTGCTGGTGCCTCTCGAGAACTATAACACACAAAATTACACGTGGTTTTATTGTCTGGTTTGGGAGAAGGCTTTGTGGTCAGGAGAACTGTGTGTTTACTCAGATATGCAGTGGCAAATTGCACAAACATTGAGATAATTAAAAAAAAAAAAAAAGTAATATATTACAAAATAAATAGGCTTCTCATCTTGTTTTATTATGGTAGTAAACTTTTGCATATTTTAAGCCAGAGAAACCATTCTCTGTGAATACAATCTGATCTAAGCCACATTTAAAGATGATTTCATTCCTGCCATCAAAGAATGTATCTCGGCTAACGGCTGCTAGGAGTTGTGAAGTCTAGATTGACTTCATTTCTCTGTCATATTGACTGTCAGAGCACTGTACCGCGTGGACTTCTAAATATTTAAGTTGATTATCTCCTGAATGTCAGCTATGTGAGCATGCGGGCCAGTGTCAGTCCCACCTCGGCAGCTGTTAGGGCGACGGCCCTCTCTTGTCTGAGCTGTACGCAACCATACAGTTTACTCATAGTAGATGACACAGAGATTTGGAGAAAGGAAATGTTATTGCAACATGACATTAACTGACTACAACAAGCGTCCTCCTCAAAAGACTTTGTTATTTGTACTGAAGAGTGTTAAAGGATTAGTTCACTTTAAAATGAAAATTACCCAAAGCTTTACTCACCCTCAAGTCATCATAGGTGTTGATGACTTTCTTCTTTCTGATGAACACAATCAGAGCTATATTAATAAATATCCTGACACATCCCAGCTTTATAATGGCAGTGAATGCGAAATGAGTATGAAGCTCAAGAAAGTACATCCATACATTATAAATGTACTCCACACGGCTCCGGGGGGGGGGTTAATAAAGGCCTTCTGAAGTGAAGTGATGCGTTTGTGTAAGAAAAATACCCATATTTAACATTTTATAAAGTAAAATATCTAGCTTCTGCCAGACTGCTTTCCGTATTCAACTTACGAAGAAAGTGTAATTGACATCGTATTAGTTACTCTTTTTTCATAAATTGAAGTGGAAGGCGTAGGACGTAGCGTAAGCGTTTTGAACAGCGAGAGGCGTTTGAATCTTGCAGTTCAAAAGTTGAATACAGAAGGCGGTCTGGCGGAAGCTAGATATTTTACTTTATAACTTGTTAAAAATTTATTTTTTTCTTACACTAATGCATCGCTTCACTTCAGAAGGTCTTTATTTACCCCCCGGAGCCGTGTAGAGTATGTATGCACGTTCTTGAGCTTCATACTCGTTGGTTCCATTCACTGCCATTACAAAGCTTGGATGCGTCAGGATATTTATTAATATAACTCCGATTGTGTTCATCAGAAAGAAGAAAGTCATATACACCTAGTATGGCTTTAGTGGGAGTAAACACTCTAAAAAAAAATGCTGGGTTAAAAACAACCCAAGTTGGGTTGAAAATGGACAAACCCAGTGATTGGGTTGTTTTAACCCAACTGTTGGGTTAAATGTTTGCCCAACCTGCTGGGTAGTTTTATTTAACCCAGTTATTGTTTGAAAATGACTATATGGCTGACTTAAAATGAATCTAAAATTAAATTAAAATGTTCATTTATTAAACATATTTTAAGATATTTTGGGTTCATTTTAAGTAAGCAATACTGTAATTTTTAAACAATAGTTGAGTTAAGTAAAGCTACCCAGCAGGTTGGGCAAACATTTAACCCAACAGTTGGGTTAAAACAACCCAATCGCTGGGTTTGTCCATTTTCAACCCAACTTGGGTTGTTTTTAACCCAGCATTTTTTAGAGTGAAGCTTGGGCTAATTTTCATTTTAAAGTGAACTAATCCTTTAAGGAAAACGATCATTCATTACCTCATAAAGAACTTACTGAACTATGTGCTTGGGGACTGTGAGAGCAGATGGGTGTGAACTTGTCCCAGCCACCCTTTAAAATTCAGGGACATGACTTCATTTGCAAATGATGTAAATGCTCAGTGCAGCTGTCGTAAGGACACAGCGGCCATTTCTTTTCAATTGCATGTTTCATAAAAGTGTTGTTTGGTTCATAGTGGTGTCACTGTAATGGCCATTCCAGCTAAGCATACCTTATAGATGTCAGATAATGGCAAGTGGAGGCAGGTTGTCGTGTCACAGGATGTGGATGTCAGTGCTGCTGTAGATGGAGTCATTACATATTCCTGGAACACTGTGTGATTGATTCAAGACCTGGACCCTGATGGGATATGGGTGTGAGGTGGAGCCCATCATCATAACTCACTGACTCACACCAGAGTGTTTCGCGAAAGCTCGACTTTTCCAACACACCTTCCACTCCAGCTATTCTGAGCCAGAACATGAAGTCATAGTACTGGGGAACGTTTGGCTAGAGATCACTCTAGAAGAAAGCGATTGTCCTTGATCTCTGTTGCATTTTGTAAAGAAATGTTGACTTGGCTACAGCTACTCTACACATAAATGTTGTTTTTTGTACATTAAATGGCACTGACATGTGAGGATTGTTACAGCCACAGTAATGCATTTTAAGTGTTATTATTCAGGGAGCTAGCTGTACACTTATAGACATTTTAGCTAACTTTAACCAAAGAGGTCAAGGTAGGCTAGTTAGCATGACCCAGCCATCCCCAGCGCGAGGATCTTTTTCTATTGAGGATTTTCTATTTTCTACTGCCATTTAAAAGTGGTAATGTAAATAAAATAAATTGTAAATATTTCGACATCATAGATTTTTGCAAGTGATCAAATTTGTATTTTATTTATTTTTACTTTATTTTATGAAAGGGATAGTTCTTTATTGCATTCTGACATGTTGTGAAAAGCAGTTTATGCAGGTAAAACATCTTTGGTCATGGCATTCTGTAGAGCATGCTTTGGGCCTAAGATAGACAGGCTCTGTCTTTTCCTTCCTGTGGATCCTCTCTCAATAAGGAACATGTTTCAGTGTAAATTGAATCATCGCTGCTTCCTCATGTTCTTCAACTCTGACATACAACAAATTCTTTGTGAGACACTAATAAGATTCTGTTTTCCACTGCCTGGGTTACAATCAGCGTTGTGTGTACTGGTAGACTTCTAAAATGTGGAGGGTGTTTGAGTTTGCTTTTGGGGTTTTTAAGTCTAATGAAGTAAATGTTTCAGACCATAGTTTCCGGGTCAAAGGCAGATGAAACACCACATAGATGCAAAACAATACTTATAATAATCAAATGTATGTGTGGTTATATTAGTATAGTATTTATAAAAACCAGGTTACATCATAGGCTCATTAATGTTTAAATGTTTTGGGTCTGTAAGATTTTTAAAGGGTTAGATCACCCAAAAATGAAAAAAAATTCATGTCATTAATTACCCTCATGTCGTTCCAAATCTCTCATGTGTTCACGAGAATGCGTGTTGTGTCACATGGGTTACTTTTACGATGTCTTTATTTTCTTTCTGGGGCTTAAGTGGTAGTTGCATCGCCTATCAATGGAGAGACAGAATGCTCTTATTTTCTCATCCAATTTCACAGTGTGGCTGAAACAGTTGAAGAGGAAACGCAGACGAAATACCCCAGAGTCCGTGTTACTTAGATGTTTTTTTACACATAACTGCACCCACACTCATGATGGCCTCATGTTTAATGAGCTGATTCCTGCTTCAGCACTGCAGTTTGGTAAAAACGAGCGTGTCATCGCGAGCATGCCTCTGTTTCGGAGATAAACATAGGCTGAATTGATTACATTTGTGCTGTTTGTTGCATTGTTTACATGCTTTGTGTCATTTGACTGCTGCCAACTGTTCTAAAGGAAGGTTTTTGTTGCTTACACAATGTTTATTAAGGTAGAAAAAGTGTTGGAGAAACTATGAGTGACGATTGCAACAGTGATGGCATGTTCAGGGGTCGTCTTTGCAGGTGTGTGTGTTTTAAATGTGGCACAGCTGTGGGGCACAGATTCAGACACACATATGCTGTAAATCTCACCACCCACTGGGTCTCAAGGGAAAAAGCTGCCCGCACCCTGCCTTAAATGAGTAGTAATAAGCTCAACGCCCTGTACATAACATGTAAGATACACGCCGCATGCATTAAGCTGTTCAAAAGTAAAGACCACGCCATTTGTGATTTATTTTCATGTTTTAAGTTCTTCCTCTCTAAAATATTCCCACAGAGTAGAGCAGAAATACATGCTAACAATGGCAGATTATGTATGTATTTGCATAATATCTACTGTAATATCACTTTTACTTGCTGAATCTTCAAATAAGTGATTGTAGAGGGGACTTGGATCAAGAAATCAGTGTTTTGTCAGTTGTTGTTGTTTAAAATAGCATGCATGCTCTTACGGTGCATTTCAGGCAGGGAGCTTCTCTCTGAGAGCGGTTCGGTCTCTGGGGCAGGTCCTCATCATCTTGCCATGTTGTTTTTGGCAGTTAGCATAAAATTGTTAATTTGTCAGTGACACTAAGAATTTGAGTGAATATTTCTTGGGGGTCACACTGGAGAACACTTTCTCAGGCTGGGTTCTGCAGTGAACTGCATGGCAAAATAAATGTGTGGCTGCATGAAATTGGCTAAACTGCTTGTATCTGTTTTACTTATGAGTAATATTTAGTTTTCCTGCAACAGAATGCTGGGGGAAAAAAACTATATCAAAGTTTGAGGGATGCACTGATACCTCAGTGAATCCTAAACATGCCTAGATTTAAAATAGCAACAAGAATTTTCACAGAACAAGCTTTTTTTCTCTCCATCTTGGGCACTAAATAGGGCAAATGATGTCATGATGAGATGGAATGCTTTTATCTTAAAGAGGACTGGATCTAGTGGAGCTGGAACACATGGGCAGCAGACACAGGCATGACTGAGAGAAGCACAGGCAGAAAGAGATTGGGGAAAAGAGGCCCTTCTAAACGCCTCAAGTTGCCAGGTGTCTTATTCGGCCATTTTAAGCAGGGGTGTCATGTACCTATTTTGATTTTATAAGGGCTACCAGGCTCACTTATGGTGTGTTTACACTTGGCAGGTTTAGTTCAATTAAAACGAACCCTGGTGTTCTTACCAAACCAAACCTGGTATGCACCAAACAAGCAAACTGAGCTCCACTTATTCAGGGGATCTCGATCCAAAAAAACTCAACTGAAAATTAAACCCAACACGGATCAAAGACATCTAAACGAACCAAAACAGGACATGATGTCACAAGATGTGACCCTAAAAAGACAGAATGTTCAAGCATACCTGGTTCCTCTCGTCATAGTCACGTTGTTGCCCATTACAGTTTTTAGTACAGGCGTCAAAACTGTCTCCTTGCAGCAGATCTCTGTTTGTGTGCAACGGAGGAATTCCTGGGGCTGTTTCGACTCAAATTTTGTAAGCTCTTTGTGAGTTCTTAGCTAGTAAAAAATCATATGAATGCACACACATACAACAAGTGCATTTAGCTTAACAGATAGCATTTTTTTGGGGGGGGATGTTTGGTACGTTCAGTGCAAAATGTATATCATAAAAGTTTTTAATGTTTTAGTATAGTAGTAAAGATTCTGGTTCAGCTTCGACCCCCATGAGATTCTAAAAAGGCAACAATAGAACATTTAAACAGATGCTGGGGGGGGTTATATTTGCCGTCGAATTCTGTCCCCATGAGTTTCTAATATTTATCAAATTGGCTCATTCTCACACTTCCCGATGACTTTGTGGACAGTGTGCTGACCTCTGGTGCAGTTGCATACAAAGAATCCTAGGTTCGAGTCCAGGTTCACAGATTTTGACGGCTGTGTATTATTTTATAATCAAAAAGAATTGATACATTTTTCGAAAAGAATCGCTACTTTCCTCAAAAAGAATCGCTACTTTCCTCAAAAAGAATCGCTACATTTTTCAAAAAGATTCACTGCTTTCCCAAATAAGAATTACTACTTTCTTAAAAAAGAATCGCTACATTTCCAAAATGAATCACTACTCTTCCCAAAAAAGAATCGCTTCTTTCCCAAAAAGAATTGCTACTTTCTTAAAAAGAATTGCTACATTTCCAAAAAAGAATCACTACATTTCCAAAAAGAATCACTACTCTTCCCAAAAAAGAATCGCTTCTTTCCCAAAAAGAATTGCTACATTTCCAAAAAGAATCACTACTTTACTCAAAAAGAATTGCTACATTTTTCAAAAAGATTCATTACTTTCTCAAATAAGAATCTCTACTTTCTTAAAAAAGAATCGCTACATTTCCAAAACGAATAGCTACATTTCCAAAATGAATTGCTACTCTTCCCAAAAAAGAATCGCTACATTTCCAAAAAGAATCACTACTCTTCCCAAAAAAGAATCACTTCTTTCCCAAAATAAATTGCTACTTTCTTAAAAAGAATCGCTAAATTTCCAAAAAGAATCACTACTTTACTCAAAAAAAATTGCTACATTTTTCAAAAAGATTCACTACTGTCCCAAATAAGAATCTCTACTTTCTTAAAAAAGAATCGCTACATTTCCAAAACGAATAGCTACATTTCCAAAATGAATTGCTACTCTTCCCAAACAAGAATCGCTACATTTCCAAAAAGAATCACTACTCTTCCCAAAAAAGAATCTCTTCTTTCCCAAAAAGAATTGCTACTTTCTTAAAAAGAATCGCTACATTTCCAAAAAGAATCACTACTTTACTCAAAAATAATTGCTACATTTTTCAAAAAGATTCACTACTTTCCCAAATAAGAATCTCTACTTTCTTAAAAAAGAATTGCTACATTTTTCAAAAAGAATTGCTACATTCCCAAAAAGAATTGCTACATTTTCAAAAATATTCACTACTTTCCCAAATAACAATCTCTACTTTCTTAAAAAAGAATTGCTACATTATTTTCAAAAATAATCACTACATTTTCAAAAAGAATTGCTACATTTTTCAAAAAGATTCACTACTTTCCCAAATAAGAATCTCTACTTTCTTAAAAAAGAATTGCTACATTCCCAAAAAGTATTGCTACATTTTTCAAAAAGAATTGCTACATTCCCAAAAAGAATTGCTACATTTTTCAAAAAGATTCACTACTTTCCCAAATAACAATCTCTACTTTCTTAAAAAAGAATTGCTACATTATTTTCAAAAAGAATCACTACATTTTCAAAAAGAATTGCTACTTTCTTCAAAAAGAATCACTACATTTCCAAAAAGAATCGCTACTTTTCCCAAAAAAGAATTGCTACTTTCTTCAAAAAGAATCACTACATTTCCAAAAAGAATCACTACATTTCCAAATATATTTTCTTTTTATAAGTTTGACATGTTTTAGTATAGTAGTAAAGATTCTGGTTCAAATCCCAACCTGATATACTTGCATATTAAGAGAAATATATTAAAACAACAGCGTTGTGAGTGTGGTATAAAAGTTGCATTCAACTCAAACTCAAAAATAGTTCAAATGGAAATGACACTTCTGATTTTAAGCTCTTGGCCTGCTTAAGCACCCTTCCTGTTTTTGACTTTTCTTATATGTATCAGCTCAGCCTAAGTTGCCACATCATTGTATAACCAACATCCTGTAAGGTATAGACTGCATGCAGCTTATGGTGGGTTCCCACAAAGCTCAGTGACTGAACGCCTTGATGGCAAACAGTTGTCTGAGTCCATAGACATGGCCTCACACCAAAAATACCACATGTTCTGCTATCACTCTCGACAAAGCAAGCTAGTTTCCCTTCACTGATAGTGAGAGTGCTAATGGTCGTAGATGGAAGCCTGTGGATGGAAGAGCATGAGACGGGATGATAACAGCGGGCTGAAGTCATACCCGACCGAGCCTGTGTGTCCCCCTGAGGATAGTTGCATAGCTCAGAAAGCTCTTTCTCAACGATTTCTTTTAAAATACACCCTTTTCATCACTTCGCTCTGAGTGCTCAGGACTCTTGTGGTTTCCTGTGGTGAAAAACAAGACTTTTCTCAGACTTCTCTGTGAAAGTCAGTATTACAGAACTTGTAATTAGAAATCTTTACTAGGACTTTGCAATATTGTGTGTTCTCCTACATGTTAAGACAATTTGTTATCGATATAAAGGTGGGCGGAGCTTTCACACCATGGATTGTAATGACATGGTTCAATTTTACAGATAATAAATCAAAACGAAGGGGACATTCTCATTCATACACTAACATTTTTGCATTTCAGGAGCATACTGTTGTTAAAAAGCGCTCTGTGGCTGAACTAGCTGGAAAATTCAATTGTCCAATACCCCATACTACAGATGCTGAAGTGGTGAGGTTTCATATTGTATGATCATATCCTCTCAGCTTTCACACTTCAAATTCCTAATGTGTCTCATCCCCTTTTTCTGGACTTTAAGTCATCTATTTATTTTTTTTCTGCTATTGCTTAGTTTCATTTTGTCTTCAGATTTCCTGCTTTTTCCTACTTTGAAATTTCCTTAAAAAACAGTTAACCCTTAGTGTTGACAAAAAGATAAGAGATGACGCGAATCAATCTTCCCAAAAGACGAAATCAGAAGAAACAAAACCCACAAATGATACTATAAATGACATTAACATTAAAATATGTGAGGTTAATTATTCAAAGTAAAAGAATAGGTATAGCATAACAGTACTTATGTACTGAAGTCAAGAATGTATGATTTTGTAGACCTGTTACCTGATACCCTATTTGTACATTTAAATGGAAATACAGGGGAAAGTCTCAGAGATTTTCTAGGTTAGTTCTTCCTCTGTCCCCTATATTTTAGACAAGGAAACAAATTTCCCTTTCATTCTTTGGAACAATTCCACAAATTTTTTTGGATTCGTGCCACCCAGATATAAATGTGTGACTCTTGTTATGTCTTAAGGCTTTAATGTTAAGACTTGTTTTGTAAACCCTAATGTACTGCTTGGCAAAGTGTCATTCTATCGCTTAGGAAACAGACACCGAAGCAAGGCGTACTTAAGCACAGATATTAATAAGAGAGATCGTTATGCAATGCAGAAATACAACGCTGCATGCCTGTGCAGATGACAGATGGGTTATCTTGCTTTTACCACTATCTTCCTGCTTTTTTCCCCTTTAAAGCGCTGTTGCTCACTTTGGTAACATTACTCAAACATTTCCTCATTCTAAACTATCAAATACACTTTATATAATAGTGTTTTTTTTTGTTGTTTTTTTGTTTGTTTTTGTCACAGAACCTGTTTCAACCACATTTGAGTATATCATCAAACATGTTATTTCTCTATAATGTTTTATCTAGTCATGTTTAATTTTTATTTAATTTTTTAGATATAGTCGTTTAAAATATTTGTATATTTATTTTTTATTTAGTTTAAAATTTGTATTTCTTTAATTGTTCATATGTATTTAATTAATTTATTTTCATTTGTTTTTATTTTAAAATATGCATTTTATTCATTTTTTTTTAACTATTAAATATTTTAAATAATTTTATTTATTAATTTCTATGTAGTTTTTGATTTTTTTTTATTTAGTATTTATATTTAGTTTTTAAAATATAGAACTATTTTTTTAAAAATCATTCACTTCTATTTATGTATTTATTTTTGTATTTGTATTTATATTTTTTTATTTAACTCTTTTTAGTAGAGTATTAGTGGACTGTATGTCTGCTTAATATCTGCTAACACTTTATTTTGTTGGTCCCCAACAGACATTCTACTGACTATAATATCTTTGTAACTACATGTCAACTTATTCTACTAACCTACTAATACTCTAAATACTGTAATGATAGTTAGTTGACATGTAGTGCAATGTTACTTATAGTCAACAAATTGTCTAAAGGGTAAAATAAGGTATAAACTTACATTATTGATAACTAGAATTCTGTGGAAGTATTTTGATGGTAAGGTATGCAGTGTGGTCGTACATGTTTAAGCATGTGGATCTGAGCTCTTCATTTGTTCCAGAACAAGCCTGTGAGAAGGAGACCCCCACGCACGCTCCCACTTCCTGCTAGTAATGATGCTGGTCAAGGCCAAGATGAGGTGAGAGGAGTTATTTGAATTAATAATTTATATTCATTAAAATATTATCCTTAGTTAAATGCATATACAACTTTTGTTTATAACTATTATGTTTTGTGACAATGATGGAGAGTTTCAAAGCTATTTCATTACATCCAGTCCTAACATAAACCATCAGTACTGATCCTGAAAAGTTTTTAAATTCATGTAATTAATTTTTTATCCATTCAGAAAGGAGCTGAAACAGCATCACCCAGGAAGAACAGAAACTCTGCCCTTATTGAGAAACTGCAGGTTTGTTGTTAATCTTATAAGGCAGTGTTTCCCTCTAGTGGACAGAGATCAGTATTGCTTTTGAAGAGCCATATTGGAAGTAATTTTCCATCTCATTTCACACAGGCCAACCTTGCGCTTTCTCCCACGGGGCCACTGCCCTTCCCAAAGAGCCCAGGGGTGTTGAAGATACCGGTACCATCCTTCTCCCCCGGCTCTCCCAGCAGCCCCTCTAGTCCTCCTATAATTGTCACGCCCAAACAGGAGGAAACTCCTGCCAGCTTTGAGAATCCCTCGGAGGGAGCTGTTCTCAAAAGCATCATTAAGGTTTGAGGCTTTATATCATTTCATATGTCAATGAATTAAAACCATAGACAGTAAAAAAAAGATGGATTGAAAAGGTGGATGAAAAATTGAAGCCAAAATATCCCAGAAAGCGTCGTTGCCAATTATTTGGAGCCAGAGCCTGCACAATAGTGATCTTGAGGTGGAGCCGCGGTATCAAGTTCCCGCCCAAACTCCCACTCCCACAGACTTAATCACAAGTACAGCTGTCGATCATGACATTACACAACACTTTAATGAGTTTTTTTTTCCTTGTGAGGTGTAAAATACTGTAATTTCTTTCTTACTTTGCAATCTAACTGTAAATTTTCTTAAATGAGACCTCCTCGATGACGGACGTGGCCGACAAATGGGACCTCCGGAGGATGCAACCTCCGAAATGAGATGCAGCTATAGCATCAAATAGATAATTAAAAACAAACTTACTGGAAAACCAAACACTTGAACATATGTCTTCATGATAAGAACTACACTGTAAAAAAGAATTGTTGGTTTAACTTAAAAAAGTAAGTTACCTGGTTGCCTTAAAATATTGAGTTCTTTGAAATTAATGAAGGTGTTTGGTTTAATTGATAGAAACTCATTATGTTATCTGAACCACATTAATAATATATACGTTGATTTGACAAAAGATAACAAATCATGAAACTAATTTTTTACAGTGTAACTAAAATGACAGAAACTTTCTTTGGGGAAAAAAAAGTCTAATTGGATTTTTTAGTTTGGCTTGCGTCCCATTCGATTACATGGAGAGGGAGGGGTTTATGACCTTTACTGCAGCCAGCCACCAGGGGGCGATCGAAATGCTTTGGCTTCACTTTTCAGGATGTGTGCGCACACTTTATAAAACCAATTAAATCGGTGCAGTATTTTAATTCAAATGTGTTTTTTGAATCTGCACAGGGTAGAGCTCGACATTCCATTAAGCGCCGCCCACCGTCTCGCCGACACAGGAAGTCTAGTGCGGATGAAGAGGTGGATAAAGCCTCAGACACCCTTGAACACACAACTCCAAATGGGCATGAAGGAGATGTGTTTGAAGAACAGAAGACGTCACTAGACACAGAATCTCTCCCCTCTAAAGAACAGATTGAGCAGGAAACCAAATCGACAGATTCAGAGAAGGCGGAACCAGTGGAAAAAGTGGAGACTGTGACTTCAGAAAAGAAAGAGGCAGAAGAGAAGACAGAACAAGAAGAACAGAAGACAGAACAAGCAGAAGAGAAGACAGAACAAGAAGAAGAGAAGATAGAACAAGAGCTAAAAGAAGAGAAAAGTGAGGAACCACAGCTGGCTAACAATACAGAAGAAACACATGAAGAGCCAGTCACAGAAACTCACGGAAAACCACAGGCTGAACCTGAAACAACAGATGAGAAAGAAGAGAAACAGAAAGAAGATCAAGTAAACCATTAGAACCAGGTGAGTGGGTACTTTATGTGGACAAACGTGGACGAAAATGGACAAACCCAGCAATTGGGTTATTTTAACCCAGCAGTTGTGTTAAATGTTTGCCCAACATGCTTAAAGGTGCCCTAGAACTTTTTTTTAAAAGATGTAATACAAGTCTAAGGTGTCCCCTGAATGTGTCTGTGAAGTTTCAGCTCAAAATACCCCATAGATTTTTTTTTATTCATTTTTTTAACTGCCTATTTTGGGGCATCATTAAAAATGAGCCGATTCAGGGCTACTGGCCCTTTAATTCTCGTGCTCCACGCCCCAAGAGCTCGCGCTTGCCTTAAACAACATAAAAAAAGTTCAAACAGCTAATATAACCCTCAAAATGGATCTTTACAAAGTGTTCATCATGCAGCATGTCTAATCGCGTAAGTACAGTGTTTATTTTGATGTTTACATTTGATTCTGAATGAGTTTGAGGCTACATGCTCTGTGGCTAACAGGCTAATGCTACACTGTTGGAGAGATTTGAATGAAGTTGTGTTTATGAATTATACAGACTGCAAGTGTTTAAAAATGAAAATAGCGACGCTCATGTCTCTGTGAATACAGTAATAAATGATGGTAACTTTAACCACATTTAACAGTACATTAGCAACATGCTAACGAAACATTTAGATAGACAATTTACAAATATCACTAAAAATATCATGTTATCATGGATCATGTCAGTTATTATTGCTCCATCTGCCATTTTTCACTATTGTTCTTGCTTGCTTACCTAGTCTGATGATTCAGTTGTGCACAGATCCAGATGTTCTGCCCTTGTGTAATGCCTTT
Organism: Chanodichthys erythropterus; assembly: GCF_024489055.1. Classification (NCBI taxonomy): domain Eukaryota; kingdom Metazoa; phylum Chordata; class Actinopteri; order Cypriniformes; family Xenocyprididae; genus Chanodichthys; species Chanodichthys erythropterus. Next base: position 23,023,476 of record NC_090242.1, on the reverse strand, counting down.
CATAATGTTGGGAACATGGGCTGGCATATGCAAATATTGGGGGCGTACATATTAATGATCTGGACTGTTACGTTACAGTCGGTGTTATGTTGAGATTCGTCTGTTCTTCAGAGGTCTTTTAAACAAATGAGATTTATATAAGAAGGAGGAAACAATGGATTTTGAGACTCAATGTATGTCTTTTCCATGTACTGAACTCTTGTTATTCAACTATGCCGAGGTAAATTCAATTTTTGAATCTAGGGCACCTTTAACTAATGTTTAAAAATTACTGTATTGCTTGCTTAAAATGAACCCATAGTATGTTGGAAATTAACTTAACGCACTAGCATATCTATGTTCACCACAAGTTATATGCACAGCCACAGACTTATTGCTCATTTGATCTAATTTCTATTTTGCAGGGATTTAAAGTCTCCAAATTGAGAAAAAGGTCAAATCAACTGGCTCACTCCGCAGAACTCCCTTAAACACATCACTGCTTAACCAAAGCAAAGACATTAGGAGAAGATGAAATAATGTGAATAACTTGGTATTAGACTTGTAGTCTATGCCGAACATTTGAGTCTTTTGAATGCGGAAGTGAAGCCTTCAGATGCAGAGAACAACAGTATTTTCCCTCCTGTACAGTTTTGTTGATATTTTGATAATACCTCTGTTCTGAGCCGCTTGAATGAATTTACATTTAAAGGTTGGTTTGAGATATACTTTTTGTATACAATTATTTGTCTCCACTAAAGGATTTTTTTTATTCTGTTTATGTTGGTCATACACTGTGAAAAAAGAATTGTTGGTTTAACTTAGAAAAGAAAGTTACCTTGTTGCCTTCAAATTTTGAGTTCATTGAAATTAAAAAATTGAGTTAATACAATGAAGGCGATTGTTTAATCAACAGAAACTCACAATATTGTGTTATCTGAACCACATTAATTAGCATTTTAAGAAAAAATGTTGTGATAACAAATCATGAAAATATTTTTGCAGTGTAGCTGTATTCCTATCAAAAGTATGAATAGTTGATCTTGGGATTTTGAGACTTGCAGAAATTAAAAACGGAAATATGAAAAAAAAAAAAGCCTTTCATACTGTTTTCTCATTGTACTGTTGCATGTCAAACAAATACTGAAATTAAATATGTACTTATAATAGTATAAGTAAGAATCTCACCTGAGATTGTCCTATTCTGTACAAGATTTTGATATATTCCACTATTTTGCTTTTCTCATTAGTGGCCAAAATATTCACTAAAAATACACACTGATAACTAGTTATCTGATAATATATGTTCACATGTTCACTCTATATCATAATGCATTCAATGTATAATATATAATTCATATATATATAAATCATATATAAAATAATATGGTCATAAAAGTATAAACCTTGAAAAACATTGGGTTCTTGAAACTTCTAGAATTACGAATTCTAGAATAATTATTTTACTTAGTTGTTTTAAATATATTGCCACTTAGATTCTGTTTATGTAAAGGTTGAAAGTTTGGCCATTTGGAGCAGAAGTATCAGAAATATCGGAAAATGGGTGGCCTTTGAGTTAAAAAGATTGAGAACCGTTTAAATGTCTTAATTTCTCTGTTAATCTGTTAATCAGGGCATCGACAAGCTCAAGCTCCCAGACCTGTTCTCATCTCTGGAATCAGTGCTGACCTCATGAAAGCTCTTGTGAGGGACAGATTATCATTTAAATAGATCTCTCTGGCACTAGCAATTTAAGTATGTATTTTTTGTTTTAATATTTACCCTGAACAGACTAGACTACACAATGGCACAGACCCAAATATCATACTGCTTTTAAGTCCTGAAAGGATTCAATATTGTCCAGTAACGGCACTGAGATTAATGAATGATTTGAATCAGATATTCAAGGTCAAGGGAGGAAGGATTACCGTGGATCAACTCAGCTTTCAGCTTTTACTGAAATACTGCCAGGCTCGTTGCTTTGTCCTGATTGCTAATATTAAAGTCTTACATAAAAGCACAATATGAAACTAATGGGGTTAAAAATCATTGCATTGTTTTGTTCTAGTACTTTTCTGACAGCACGTTAAATGTGGTATAATTATTAATAATCATACTTTTATTTCTGTTGACACCGTTTATAACGAGATAAAGTATTATATTTCATATAAAGGTATGCATGTGTTGTTCCTCACACCATTAATTTGTTTAGATCCATTACGTGGTGTTTAAAGGTGCTAAAGAGGATGTTTTGTTTTATACATTTTTGCAATATTACTTGAAACTGTCTTTACTAACTGATAAAAGACTATTTATTAGGTGCACTGAAAGGAATAATATTAATATACATCATCTGTGCACGAGGTAGGGCCTTAAAAACATCAGCCAATCGTATACACGATCATCACGTAAACGATTAGCCCTCTGGCTTGTCAATCACTGCCGTGACGTTCCTTGTGAGAGACTAGCGTGGCTGCGCGCTCCAGTAACTTTCCACACTCTACAGGCGCCGCATGCAATTTTTTTGTCCAGAGACAGGAGTAACAACTGCAGATTATGAGTTACCTGCGGTGAGTCCGACATAATGAATCCACTAACATGACACAGCGAATGCCGGTGGTAAACACTTGTTTTCCAATACGAGTGTTTACGAGTTTTGGGAGGCGTTTCTTCGGAGGGGGGTTGTTCTTACGCATGCGCTCATTTCAAAAACTCAGTAACAGTCTTTGGTTTCTCAGTCGACGAAAAGATCCCCTTTAGCACCTTTAACAGAATCACTACTACTAATCCCAGAATAGTTTACATGTAGCCTTTTAGAAATGGCAGAAAATTCATGAGTTGAGAGGTTCAGGCTAATGCCCACAATGAATGTTTGAGCTAATGACCACAGTCACTTAATCCCATTTACTGTAGTGGATACAAACCACCTTAATGAAGAGCACGGATCTGCCTCGTCACTTCCAAGTGAGAAAAGTCAGTGATCTGACTGGCAAGTGCACAAAAACAGGTGGGAGATCATCAGGTCATTGTACCAATAGCATTTGCAATGAAGTGTTATGTGACTCCATTATCCATGAAGACATGCCTTCTCACTTTTATATACATTTAATTCAGAGTGCATGTTGGAAAATTCAATTGTAGTGATTGTACATTCTCTATTTTCACTAAACAGTTTGCTTTAGCTTTCACTTTCAAACTAAATATAAAATTTGCAGCTGATTTTTGTTTGAAAAATTAGATATTTTGTAAAATATTTTGCTGATTTGAATAATCTTATTTATATATAAAAAATTCACATTAATTTATGCATAAAAACATTAAATCACAATAAATGTTAAAATAACATACCTATGTGTGACCCTGGACCACAAAACCAGTCGCAAGAATTTTGGCATGATTTTTTTTAAATAAGCTTTCCATTATGGTTTGTTAGGAAAATATTTGACAGAGATACAACTAAAAAATCTAAATATTGAGAAGATCGCCTTTAAAGTTGTCCAAATGAAGTCCTTAGCAATGCATATCCACTCACAAAAATACATTTTTGATACATTTACAGTAGGAAATTTACAAAATATCTTCATAGAACATGGTCTTTACTTAATTTCCTAATGATTTTTGGCATTAAAAAAAAAAAAAAAAAATTGATCATTTTGACCCAATGTATTGCTGCTACAAATATACCTGTGCGACTTATGACTGGTTTTGTGGTCCAGGGTCACATATAAAGTGTAATCACTGATTAAATTAATGAATGCATATTTCTACCATATTGGTTATTTGTTGATATTTGAGGGATTTTATTTACCCATATTGACTGATATTTACAGTTTTTCTCAATCATTTTGGCTCAATTCTCAAATGAGACTTTTATTTCTCAAAACAATAAGTTCAGGTCTTTGAATAATTTGTTTCTTGTTCACATCAGATTTGGATGTGTGCAAAAGAGTAAGTGCAATTGTCTACAATCTAAATGCACATGGCTTGTTGATCAAAACTGATGAGTTGATCCTCAGTGAAACCGCTAAACTCTTCACAACTTCTAAACGTTCTTTCATCGTGTGAGCCTCCACATGCAAAATGATCCACACAGTGACCAAAATCTGTCAAACATGCTTGTATATTCCATAAATACCTGTGACATGGAATATTTGTATGTCTGCTGAATTGGCAAATGGCCTGTGATTATAATGAAATAGAAATAACAATCACAAACCAATCAAGTTTGGAAGCATAGAGTTATCCCTCTGTCTCTCAAGGCCGAGAGATCTACTGTATAAGTGTTAGACCTTAAAAAGAGTTCAAGACCCGTAACAATACCATATTGAGAGGTGTCCTCTAATGCTCTCTGCACCACAATGACCGTGCAAACGGTTCATCTTTAGGCTGAAGGCTGTTACATAAGCCTTCTCTACTCTGTGCCAGTTACTCTTTAAGGGGCCGGTCTTGCAATCATCCCATTAGCAGGAGTTATTTTCAGGTGCTACCTCTTTTTATTGGTACCTGGATCTAATAGGTTCAGTCACTCGACAGTGCGGAGGCCAGTCTGCAGGTCGTTGTCAGAGCTCACAGGCAGCTGCCTGGACCAGCGCTGGAACAGAAGGTGTGCGAGGCTGCAGGGCACAGCCATGGGTAACAAACACACAAGTCTGGATGATATCCTCGCTGAGGACATGCACCACTGGTATAACAAGTTCATGAGGGAGTCTCCATCAGGCCTGATCACGCTTTTTGAGCTCAAGTCCATTCTGGGACTGCAGGGGATGAATGAGGACGCCAGCAGTTATGTGGATCAGGTGTTCTTCACTTTCGACATGGATGGGGTAAGATTGCATTCTCTGGCTATATACTCACATATGATTGTAAAATCATCTTTGAGATTTGTGTGAGATCATCTTTCATAGGCTTGTTACATAACTGTCATTTAGAGCTTGATCTTAAATGGATATTCCAAAAGGGATCAGATGGGTAAAGTAAGGTCAGGTAAACCATTTATCCTATGCACAGCTATTAGTACCTCAGAAAAGGAGGCAAATGTATATCAGATTTGTGAGTTTCTTTGGATAAAAAGTGCTAAATTATACATATAACTTTACTAGGTCTTCTGACCAATATAGAACAAAAGGAAAAAAATCTGGCTGAAATATAAGTAAATATATAATTGATCAAGTCTAGGTTATAATAGTTAAATGAAACTAAAACTAAAACCATAAAAAACAAATTACTCACTAAATTTAATACTCATAACCAATGTGGTAAAAATATGCATTCCTAAATGTATTTATTTTTTGAGTAAAATCTCCAACAAAATGAAAATGAAAAGGGGAAATAAAAAATAAAAATCAATCAAAATATTATCTTAGTTATACTAAAATAACAGGTTCAAATGCCAAAATTAGGGGTGTAAATCGGACAGTTCATCACGGTTCGATACAATATCGATTCTCATAGCCAGCGATTCGATATTTTCCGATACCTCAAAAAGTTCTGTGATACGATAATGATACGATTCGATTCGATCAATATTTTGAGCCTATTTTACACAACCAGTTACATTTTTATCAACTCACAACTGCAACCAAAATATATAACAAACATTTATTTCAAAATTTTTACATCCTGAACCCTGATTGGGTCATCCACAAATAAAAAATTCACACAGTAATCTAATGACAGCTTATGACATGATAACAGTCAAGAAAGTATTTTAGTTCTGTGCTAAAATGTGTAATGTCAAAAAACTGATAAACAAGGAATACATAGCCTACACATTTTATTTTAAATGTATAGCGCAGGTTTTTAATGAAGCAACAACATATTATAGGTAGGACAAAACAAGACAGGCTATTAATATTCTTTCATTGTGCAAATGTATTATAAAGGCTCTAATACAGAGCGGCACAAAGCACTTGTGCGCATCCCGTGTGCAGAATGATGCGCTTGAAGCAACACAGTCACAGTTTATTGACCATATTCTTTCAGTGACAGTTCCATCAACTGTCCCGAGTGTCTTTCACAAGTTCTGAAAGGTAGTTTAAATGAGAATGCACGCTTTGGCGATAACGCATAGACTGATATTGTGTGAAAATGGGGAGAGTGTTAAGACAAAGGTGCCTCTATAATTAGCCCACGGCATTGCATCGATGCATCGGATCGTTAGACATTATTAGATCGATGTATCGATTTATATCGATGTATTGTTACACCCCTAGCCAAAATATATTACAAGGAGACGCAAGAAAATACTTTGACTCAAAATGTATGTTAAGAGTGGATTAGTAAATGCAAAATGTAATTTTTAAAACATTTATTTTGGACATTATAAATATATCTATATTGAAAACAATATATTTTTTAGCATATGGGAAACATGTCAAAAGAGATATAAAAAGACATAACGTGATATGATTTGATGGTGATGAAATATGTGGACGCTACATTTTGCAGTGTAAAAATGGCAATCAGTTTACATTATTGACTGTCAATGTTGACTGTGTTCAGCTTAGAAGAGAAAAGCTTATAACAATGTTACAAAGCTTACATTGGTTCAGGTTAAAAAGCTTAAACAGGTTAAAGCAAGCTAAAGCTAAAAAAAGTACACGATGACCTCACCTGAATCTCCTTAGGGGGACTGTTCATATCAAAACAGCTTAAATGGTCTCTTTGGGATTAAAACATTTTTTTTTTTTTTTTTTTTTACTGTCTCTCTCTTTTTTCCCCCCTTAGGATGGATACATAGATTTTGTGGAATATATCGCTGCTGTTAGCTTAATGCTCAAGGGGGAAATTAACCAGAAACTCAAGTGGTACTTCAAACTTTTTGACCAGGATGGCAATGGGAAAATTGACAGGGATGAATTGGAGACAATATTTACGGTAAGTGAAAGATTCATCAAATACCATAAACCAACCTTCAACAGCTTATTTTCTTTCAGTGTGATGTTACGTTAACGATAATCACTGGATTATCTACATATATATTTGCTTCCACATGAGGTGTTTGTGAACAAACCAAAATAGAAAGGCATTGCTGAAAATGATTCAAAAGGCAGGTCATGGATCAGTCTGCTTAACTTGTAGATGAGCTGATTTAATCCACTTAAAGAACTTGTTCTGTTTCTGTACCTCGGTTTTTGAGATTGACACTTCTTAGTGTGGAAATAGTGTCGCATGTCACATGAGGTTTCATGTTGAGCTGACCTCAGGTGGCTGGTCGGTTACTTCACACAATACTGCAGCAGTTCAGATATTAAAAATGTTCTAGGTATATAGATTTTCATTGATGTTTTTATCTCTTTTTTTTTTTCTAAAACAGGCTATACAAGACATCACAAGAAATCGTGATATTGTGCCAGAGGAAGTAGTGGCCCTTATATTTGAAAAGATTGATGTTAATGGAGAGGGTGAGTACCAGTTAATTCATGAAAGTCCTCATCTGAATGCATTTTTATATTCTAGTGAGTTTATTTCATCTCTTTCTGTTTAAACATTCAGGTGAACTGACGCTGGAGGAGTTTATCGAAGGAGCTAAAGAACATCCTGACATTATGGATATGCTGAATAAACTGATGGACCTCACTCCAGTCCTAATTATTATTGTCGAAGGGCGACAGAAACAAATCAAGGCAAGTTAGGCTGAGTTTACGCCATCTTAAGGACGATGAAAACAAAATAATTCCCCTCTTGAAAATCAAAATGGAGTTTGGCGGTCCAGCTCTTGAGGATCAGATGTAGCTTTCCGTGGCACCGGTGTTTTCCTTGATGGAAAGTTCTCAGACATTTGCTCAATCATGGTGTGATCACGGTGACCCCAGTGGAGATACAAAACCTTTCCTCAGTTGGCGCTGTCCTCAGTTGAACATTGATCCTCTAATGCTATAAGGGGTTCAGGAGACTAAGGAACTGCTGGCAAGACTTAGGAGTGAGCAATGTGTTGCTTTTTAAGGAAAGGCTCAGTTGAGAACACTGAGCACACATCTAGTGACTTTCATTGGTTGAGCACATCATATAATCCATGTACTTGTGCTAGATTGCTCTGAGAGCGATCTCTGAGACAGTCCATTGCCGACGTGGCCTGAATTGCCCTAAAAACTGTGAATTAAGTAACGTATAGAGCAGTGGTTCTCAACTGGTTTTTGCCTACATTTTAGGACATCAAATGGCAGCCCAACGCTGAACAAAAATTTGTAAACGAACAGAGGAATGTTGTATTTTTGATGAAATCCGAGAGGGTTTCAGTGAACAGCGTTGGAGACTGACACAGAAGAGTTTTTTTTTTGCACGCAAAAAGTATTCTCATCGTTTCATAAAATTAAGAATGAATCACTGCAGTCACATGGACTATTTTAACAATGTCTTTACTATCTTTCTGGACCTTGAAAGTGGTAATTGCATTGCAATCTATGGGGAATCCAGACAGCTATCGGATTTCATCAAAAATATCTTAATTTGTGTTTCGAAGATGAATGAATGTCTTAGGGGTTTGGTTTGGAATGAAATGAGGGTAATTAATGACAGAATTTTAATTTTTGGGTGAACTTATCCCTTTAACATATTATTACAATGAACTGCATTGCTGCATCGCTAAATTTGTAACATGACCAGGCTGGAAATGTAACAAATATAGTAGTTTGGCTTTGACCTCAGTATATGGGAATTTGATGAGCATATTTATTTTGCTGTCCGTGACCCATCTGAACAGATCTAAGACCTATTTTTTTGGGTTGCGACCCACAAGTTGAGAACCACTGAAATAACATAATCACAAATACAGCACTTTGTCCGAGGAATGTATCAAACTTACCTGATCAAGTTATCTGACACAGTAGTTACATTTCCACCTATCATTTTAGATGAACTAGCTTTTCAAAACAGTGAAATTAAAAGTTAAAAAAACTTGCAATTGCTCTACTGTTCTAACTGTACTGTTTGGGGTTAATGGGATTTTTTAAGATATATATATGAATACTTAATACTTTTATTATGCCAGGACACATTATAATGTTACAAAAGATTTCTATTTTTAATAATTGCTCTTCTGATGTTTCTTTTTCCCCGTATTGATCTAAGAATGTTGAAAAAATGTATCAGAATGTTACTTGTGCATAAAATCATCATATTAGAATGATTTCTGAAAGACTGGCTGCTGAAAATTCAGCTTTTCCCTAACATTTTAATTACATTTGCAAATATACTCAAACATTGTAAAAATATTTCACAATATTACTGTTCTTACCTTATTTTTTGATCAAATAAATGCAGCCTTGGTATAACAGATTATTTTCATGACAGATTATTATTATTTTTAATAATAATAATCTATAAATATAATGATTATTAATATTTTTAAATTTTACCGACCCCAACCCTATACTTTTGAATGGTAATGCACACATTTAAATGTCAAATTCTGTCATTATATAGAGATCTGCATGTGTTTTAACATTCTTGAGACCTTTGGATAAGCCTTGCATTGAAAAATGCAGGGAAATCACAAAAGGACTCGAAAAGTGCTTTTACATTTTTGGATTATTTAAACAGCATCAATAAGAAATAAGCAGCGAGTTTGAGTATGTGTGTGCGTGTAGACACAGGCTTGCTCCTTTAAAAACATTTAAATTGTGTAACCACAGTATATAGCAGATATAAGTTTGTGAGGAGCTCTGCCAGCATGACATTGTTCAGTTGGATTTACACCAAATACAGATCAGAACTGAGGCAATAAATTGGGAATTCTTCAGTGTGATTTGACTTCCACATAAGGCAAATGTGAACTGTTTTTGATGACTTTGTTTTCTAAATTATGTTCTTTTAATGGAAGCCACAAATTTAAAGCTTTGAGATGCTCATGTTTTCATACTCTGCACTGTACACTTGCCTCCAGTGAGGATTCTCTGTATTTGACCTTTTTCACGTTAGAAATATTTCAGGTAAAAAAACATCAAGTACTTGAATGAGGTATTGTCTTCCTGTCCTTAGAAACAATCAGATAGTATGCCATCTGGTATGAAATATTTATGATGCCTTATTAATAAAATTGTTTATTCAAACCACTGTTTAATTTTATCAGAGACAATAAGAAATGGGTGATTTTTTTTTTTTTTTTCTTAAAGGGTTAGTTCACCCAAAAATGAAAATTCAATCATTAATTACTCACCCTCATGTTGTTCCACAACCGTAAGACCTTTGTTCATCTTCAGAACACAAATTAAGATATTTTTGATCAAATCTGATGGCTCTGTGAGTTACTGAGCAAAGTTTACTGAGCAAAAAAATGTATAGAAACACCTTAAAAAATAAACATTTGTATCCATAGTCTACATTCTATAAAGTAATAAACAACTGAGTCCCGAGATACTCATATCCCACAAACCATCCAACCAATCAAATCCCTAGATATCTACAAATCTTTCATTTTGGTCCAACGAAACATTTTTGTCCAATTAAACAGAAATAACCAGTTAAATAACCAGTAAGCCTAGCCTCTGAAACACGATTCACTGCGTTTTCAACCGTTTAGTGGTGTCTGAACATGTCAGCAATGAAATATATAGTCTGATGAAGGCATATACCACTCCCAGCGCACAGTAAACTGAGGTGAACATCAGAGGGAGGAAGGGGAACGTCTTCTGCCAGACTGTCAGCGGGTAAACAAACTCACAGATGAGCTCCAGAGGAATCAGGCCCAAGAGATACGTGGCTTCCAGCGGGTTCAACAAAGCCCCGCCCTTGCTGAGGAATCAAATGAAGAATGAATTACATTACCAATTGTTTCTTTAAACACCTAGTCCAATAATCCCATTTTAAGTACTGACCTGAACAGCGTTTTTAGGGAAGTTAAACTGAAGATTGTAAACAGCAACATGAGAAATATTTTAATGGGCAACTCTGGAATTGAGAATGGAAAATTTAAGAATTACAATCAGTGATGATGCAAAATGCTCGTTGCGAGATGGTATGTGAGTTTTTTTCTAAATGGGACACACCTTGGGTTGTGAAGAGGAGTGGAAATAGGGAATAATGGCCAGTTATACTGAGGATAAGAAAAGTCCTGGCATCTTCTCTACTCTCCACAGCGAGCAAACTGAAAAACAAGAAACTGTTTTTGAGGGTATGGGCGGCTGGCAGAACATGCTTATGTAAGGATACCATCATCAGACGATCACCTTAAAGGAAGTATGGCCATCAGGATGGCTTTCTCATGTACGTGCCAACCAAACATAAAGGATCCAAGGGCACAAATGACAAGGCAGCGCAAGAATCCTCTAGCTCCATTAGGTCTATGCCATATCCTGAAAAGAGCAGGCTAAAAGGAAAAAAAAGTGGCAAAAATGGTATAAACTTCAGAGTCTGGCAAATCTATAAATCAATTTCTGCTCATTGATCATACTCTGTCAATGGATGAAATGAAGGCCATCCATTTGAATATTCAGATTGACAATGCAAATCACAAAGAACTCACCAATACTGACAGTAACGTACAAGCAAGGGTTGCTAAAGGAGAGACTGAAGGAAGCACAGAGTGCTGAAACTCTTGAACCAGACCACCAGTCATTGAGGCCTTGGGAAGTTTGCTGATGTCAAGCAGTTTCAATTTCACACCTGAATAAGTGAATCAGTAACAATCAGCGTAAAAAATGGGGGCAGTGATTGAATCAATATGTGACAACGCTAGTAATATGAACATACAATCAAATTTTTCTATATATACTGTTTTTATTTCATCTTCAGTAATACCACACCATCGTTTGAGTTACTGAACATACCCAGAATGGAAAAAGCTTTATCTGCAATATTGTAGAGTGCCCAGATGTTTGGTGCCCAGTACGCATGACACAGACCACGCTTGAAGGGGAAAAGTCGTGACAGGACTTGTGGAAGCTGACCCTTTTAAAGATAAATAAAATGTATCAGTGAACATCAGTTATGAAATAGAAACAATTCTTTTTTTAAATGTTAGATATACTGATAACAAACCAGTGCTATAAAAGGTCCAAATGACACTGCAAAAGTAGACAAGACAATAGTTCCTAGTGCTACCAGACGCAAGACACTGAAACTTCTCCACTGCAAAGACCCATCTGAAAAATAAGGGGATTTCACAGACACATTCAGGGGACACCTTAGACTTATATTACATCTTTTAAAAAGAAGTTCTAGGGCACCTTTAAAATGTTAGTTCACCCAAAAATGAAAATTCTGTCATTAATTACTCACCCTCATGTCGTTCCAAACCCATAAGACGTTAATTCATCTTCAGAACACAAATTAATTAATTAATTAATTCTTAATTTGTGTTCCAAAAATGAACTTGGTCTTACGGGTGTAGAACGACATGAGGGTGAGTAATAAATGACAGAATTTTCATTTTTGGGTGAACTAACCCTTTAAACCCAAATGGGATAGAAAAGGACTGGAAGGCCAAGAAAACGTTCAAAATCTGATGATTTTCTGTTTCTCAGAGTTTCTTCCAGGAGGTCACGCTAAATTTTTTTTTACTGATTTTTGCTAAAATAAGCCTTTTTTGTGTACATATTTCCTGTATTTTCTGTTTGTATCTTAATAAATACTATATATTATATAATAATTTATTTTTTCAGGTATTCTGACAAGTTAATTACCTGGATTGTTCTGGGTGAAACAAAAACATCTCAGCAGGAAGATACCGTATGCAGGTGCGATATATAGATATATATGCTTCAAGTTTAGAAGTATTGAAAACAGCAAAGCCCCTTCTAAGTGTCTATTCTGGAAACACACAAAATCATAAATATATTCTGAGCCGAAAACAAAGTCCAAGTCAAACACAAACTAACATTTAAATAAAACACATGTATGACACAAATTCAAATAACATTCCAGAACTCTCTAATTAACACACAGAAATTGCAACGAATACCTGGAAATGTCTTGCTATTGATAGTAGTAGAACACCAAACAGGAAGCCATTATACTGAAAGTGAATATCTGCAGGAATTTAGTCAAGCGAAATTAATTTCAGGTAAGAGAAATGACTCGACTTAGCCACAGCAGGGCATGCACGACTTGACTTATTAATGTGCCAGATCCACAAGGATACGATCAACAATTAGAAGGCCAAAGTTCCACAGCAACAACCCTGTCACGATGAAAGATGGCTTTCCCAGAAGGTCCTTTCCTTTGTCTTCTCGCAAACATTTGAAGCATCTAGAATAGTACAAATGTACTTCAAAAACTACTTTTGTTCAAATTGTGCAAAGATAAGTAATGGTATTTTTAAAATAAGTGTCATGTAGAAGCTACATACTCTTTAACTGCATGAATCAAGACCACATCAGCTGCAATGACGGACAGCCTTTGGAAGAGGACTGTGGCTGGACTTGCATAATTCAGATTCTGAACAACCAGCATCTCCTTATCAAAAAATTGGGCAATATGAGAAAGTCCATATTCAAACCAAGCAAACAGAGGAGGATAATCCAATGTCCACTCAGATGTAGCCTGAAAATATAAAAAATAAACCATAAAATAAAAACCTATTACATAATTGCATAAAAACTGTATGTAATCCACATGACTACCTCATAATACCACTGTGATACTGGCAGACTGTGAGTCAGGGCAAGCCAGTTCCTATGTACTTCAAAGTCCGTAGAGTGGCTGAAATATAGTGATTTTTAATTAAAATATTACATCACATTGACAACAAGTGATGCAAAGGAATTGTTTCCTCTTCGTTAAAGGAGTTCAGAATGAATGAGTCTCGAGTATTTGCTCACTCTTCCGACATACAAGGGGTTTTAACTTTTAATGTGGAGATCACATGAGAGGAAATAATGTGAGAAAAATTCACTTACTAGGCATTTATCAAAAGACATTTGAGAAATGAAACTCCAAGAGCCAAAGCAAAAAACCAGATATGATCGTTGGGCATGGGCGCAGCCATGACAGTTTCTTGGACAGAAGGAAAACTTTATTTCTAAAAGCCGAATTACAACCTTTGGGTTGGCAGAATGTTTCTGACATTAAAATGTTCTCCAGCAGGGGGCGCATGACGGCTCAGAAAGCCTATGCTTTTTTATTGTCTATGCTATGCCCATTTAACTCAAATTTACATATCGGACGTTTTTGGTATCTCGCCGGAGATTTGTAGACTAAAAAGTATCATATTTAAATCTGAAAATTGTAAAGCTGCTCGTTAATATACAAGAGGAAATCCGATCCAAAAAAAAAATAAAATAAAAAATAAATAAAAAATAAATTCTTATCCAGGGATCACAAACAACCGATTGGTCATTTTTTCCAGCGCTGAGAAAAGTCTGAAGTGGATGATAATTTAGTGAATTATAGCATTAGCTGCTTGTTTAAAAAATATTCAGTGAATAGTTGAAAGTTGAAGATTATTATTTAGACCCGTCGTACCTGACCATTTTGAAAACACATGGGCCAAAGAATACACACTAACAAGAAGCGAAATTCAATAGAATAGACCGTTCCATTGAAACACCGGCGCCCAGCAGCCGCCCTGCGCTTCCGCCATTTTGGGGTGAAAGATAGTCAACAGTCCACTAGTTTCTATGGCAATATCAGCTGCTTTGTTAAAAAAATAAAAACGTACATTAAGGCTGAAATCCAACCTGAATGATGACAACACAGAATAAAATACTATCACTAGTGATCATCAAATCCTTTTTACATTTTATTTCACACACTTTGTGTTTAAATCTTACACTTTTTTCACAAAACCTTTTTGCTCTCTAGAAACCCAGTCAGTTTGGGTTAAAATTCTTTAAAAGGTCTAATATTAGCATGAGGCTTATAAACACTGAATTAAAACCAACATATGAAATTAAATTAAGGACATGCATCAGAAAAATTGGGAATGTTGGACAATAAATATAACAGAATATAACAGCTTGTTTTTGCAGTGTTGCCTAATGTATGTTAAAGCAAAAGTGTCCAAAAGTGGGAATTATGCGATAACGGACACAGCAATGCATCATGTATTATAAGATCATGTTTGTAGCGTGATCCATTAAAACGTACAATAGTCGAGTGATACTATTATTACTATTAGCCTACTCCACTAGATCTGAAATATATTGTTCACTGCAAATATGATGATCTTAAATTTATTAATGATTAATTTACTATTAATAAATGTATAAAGTTGCATAAAATGAAAATACTCAATAAAGTAGGCTAACTTGCCTCAGATGGTTGAATGGCTGGATTCCACAACTGATAAAATAAAACATATATAAGACAATACAACATTTACTGTAGGAGCCATACAATTTACTGATGATTAATAAAAAAAAAAAAAAAAATGTTCTTTTGCGCTTCTGATTTGGCTTCTTGATTTTGGGTGCGTAAGATGTGAAGGATTCTATAATGGTCCAGTTCGTATTTTCACCCCATAATGGCGGCCGCGCTACCGGAGCGCCATCTAGTGGCTGTTACCCAAAAAGTATCAGAGTATCATGCTCAGACCGCTAAGCTTTGTTTTGATTCAAACTGCCTTTCTAGTTGTTTATCTATCTCTACCAGTACGTCATCAGTGGTGAAAAACTCCACCTTCTTCACAATCTATCTAAACGGCATCTAGAGTGCGCCAAACCAGGAAACCACATATTAAACGAACATATCTGGAGAGTTTTTTTAATCGATTTGACCCTGAAAGTGTGTGTGTGTGTGTGTGTGTGTCTACTACAGTGTCGTTCTGCCCTGAATGACAGAGGAAGGACGGACAGGAGAGTTCGTGTTGGCTGTTGTTGAGCCATTTGCAAAAAGTGTAGAAGCTAAAGGCACATAACAATTCCCTTGACACATAAATAACCATACATTTTTTAGTCTATCCATATAACAATTTATATAACAATGTCATGTTGGGGAATGTTTATACGGAGACGATACCAGTTCTCCTCTATGTTAAAACTGCATCAACTCAACATCCAACCAATGTGTCATCGGAGAGGTAAGTGTTGTTCGACCGACGGACACAGTACAAGTAAGTATTCAAGGACTTAGACGTATTTTTCCTTTCAGGGTTCCATAAAACCACTGCTGTCAAGACATATGATGTGAGAAAAGTGGAGTTAACGCCACTGGAGCAGAGGAAACTCACGTTTGACTCGCATGCGCTCGTGAAAGAGCTGGAATCCAGCGGTATGATTAACTGACTACAGTAGCATACTTACTACTGACTACTACAGTACTTAAAATCAAAATACTTTATATTTTACTATGTTATGTTGTATTTATTTTCATATAGTTTACTTTAAATTTAATGTATGCATGTAAGGTTAAAATATATATTTGGAATTCAAATTATTTATTTACATTTACTAAGTGTTAGTGCTTATATAGATCTTTAAAAATTGAGCAGTTTTGTTAGATATATTTTTTTTAATTTTACATTCGGCTCTGCACATGTAATTCAGGTTTTGAGAAGAGGCAGGCAGAAGTGATGGTCTCAGCATTGGTGACACTTACTACAGCCAATATGGACATTGTATACAGAGACATGGTCACTGGAGCCCATCAGGTAAATGACTAACAAAACTGCTGTCTGCACATATGACTACTAATGAACCTCAGTGAATGATGGTTTCTTCATTTGTGTTAGGAAATAGCTCTACAACAAATCATGGCTCATCTAGATGCTATCAGGAAAGACATGGTTATCCTGGAGAAGAGTGAATTTGCCAGCTTGCGTTCAGAAAATGCAGTAAGAATAAAGTTTACACCTGCATTTCATCCTTTGTTTTTGGCTCTATAATCAGAATAAATAAAGGACAAAACCTGTTTGTCCACAAAGTAGTAATACTATTTTAAAACGTATTGAAGTTAAATTCAGTTCTTTACCTTTTTAAATATTTCACTCAGAAAATGAAAACAGAGCTGGAGCAAATAAAGAATAGACTACTGGTAGGTAAAGTGTTGTGTGAATTTCAATAATCATTCTGCACAATACATTTGTCTGTTTAATGAAAGCTTTATTTTTTTTTATGTTCACATTGAAGGAAGAAAGTCAAAAAATCAGAGCAGATGCAAAGTTAGACATTAATCTGGAGCGAAGTAGAGTTACAGACATGGTATGTGTATATTACTTGTTAACATTTTAACAGTTTATATTATTTGTTTATTTATTTTTTAAAATTAAATTATTCAAGTATTGTTTTTATTCCAGTTTACAGAACAAGAGAAGAAACTTATGGAGGTTAGAACTGAGTTCCAAAAAATGGTAAGGTTTAAAAATGGACATAATCACACACACAATCACTTCAACTAAGATTTACAAGGAGGAATTTTCTTTTCAGTGTAATTACTTTAATCTTTTATTGCCATTATTCAAAAATGTGTAAACAAATGACATACTAAAGTTAAAGTTCTTTTTAACCTCAATCTTTCAGAATGCAGATATAGAATGTGAAGCAGTGGAAACTTCAAGGAAAATCGATATACAAGTAGCCTCTTTGAAAACCCTCCTGGAATCACTCAAGCTGGAGACCATTAGATATCTTGCAGGTATTTACTGAAGATTCTTTTCAAACACATGACTGCTATCTGTACACATATTTGACTAATGAGTGATTTGTTTGCAAGTCCTTCAGATAAGATGCTGAACTTGATAATAGATAAATTCATCAAGTGCTTTGTTAGTGGCTTAGTTTGTTGATGCAGTTTATATTTTTTTGGGAACAAAGAACATAATCTAAACTGCAAACTGAATTATGTTTTTATGATTATTATTTTTCACAGCATGCATCTTCACCTGCTTGGCACTTGCCTTGGGATTCTATCGTTTCTGGAAATGAATCGTACAAAACTGGGAGAGATTTAAAGTTCTGCCGTTTGTTTTAATCATGCTAATGTATATTTATTTTATTATATTTTTACGTTTCAATATTGCTTGTTTTTCATGTGAGCATCATAAATGTGTTTTTATTATTTCTTTAGACCAGAGGTGCCTAAAATTTTTACTATGAAGGGCCAAAGATCAAATTCGATGAATGGCCATGGGCCAGAATTCAGTGTCGCATTATATCCAACTGTATTATATTATTATTAAAAAAATCACCTCCACATTTCAATTAAAACAAAAATATAAATTAAAAATGAAGTGGCTTTCTTCAATGGCCAGGTTTGGGCATCTCTGCTTTAGACCAAAGTGCATTCACGCCATGTTGGAATTACCAGAACTGCTTATGTATATACCTTGTGACTGCTGCACCACCTGAACAGCTCGGAGTAGAATGTGACTTGTTTAATTACCACATGTTGTGAACGCAGCACAATACCTTTAGTATGTCATATAAATTCCAATAATTGCCTTTTTTTTATATTGCCAATAAATGCTTAAGATTTTGACAATACACTTCTTTTACAATACATAATTTTCAGTTTTTGAAAGATATCTACCAACATTATTTTCTTTCATGCAAGTACAGTTTATAATGAGTTTATACTTTTTTCAAAGAAATTTTTTTTTAAGTGTTAAAAGATTTGATGAGCATGTTTGTATGCATGGACAGGCAAATATCATCTATGTAAAAAGATTTTGGACAATGCCACTTTTTTAATTTGTATAATAACATGTATTTAAAGTCACCATGTAATTCTTGAAAATGCTACATTTTTATGGAATATTAAGGCTTATTAAACCTTACCCAGAAGCTGAATCTGATATTATGGGGTCATTTCATTTAATATCTTAAAGCATAAGATATATATATTAGGGTAAAAGAAATTATCAGTGGAATAAACTATACCCTTACAAAACATAGCACATACTGGTAATATATGTTTGAATTATAGTAGCCCAATAACAATTATCAAGTTTTCAGTAATGATATGGCTAAAATGTACACCAAAGTGTGACTTAGTTTTTGTTAGAACATACATATCCATCTTGAGGGTCCACCAGATCAATAATAATCACACTGGTTCTGGATCTTAGAGCTTCATCATATCCCTGTAACGTATCTTTGAAGATAAGTCATATAGAAATATAAAGAGCCGTTTACCAATGTTGGTTGAGCAAGGTTTCTTTAAATAAAATGAAGATGAAGCATTTCTTTTAAAATGATGCTAAACTATGTAGTTTAAACATAGTTTTAACTAATTTTATTATATACATATGAGATTTTAAAACAGACACATTGATATTGTAACATTCAGGGCAAAATAACTGAACAGAGAATGTTCCGTTAGCACTGAAACTTTATTTAGGATTATGCATAAAACTGACAACTTTAAAGCAGTCAAAAAGCACACAATAATCACTTTTCACACAAGACACTATTTCTTCCTCAGATTTTTATTGAATATTCCGCATAAAGCAAAATTGCCCTTTGAACCTCTGCAAAAAGGGAAAGAAAAAAACACCCCGATTTTATTTTTTTTCCATTTTGAACTAAACATTACTCTGAACCAAGTACAGTAGTAGACTCTGAAAAAAACTATTTACATATTGAGGTCAAAGAAATTCTCATAGTAAATTATGTACCATCAACTATTAATAATTTACAATCTGCCCCAAACCTGGATTTAGGGAATTATCATTTACTGAAAAGGGGTTTCCCCTCTCGCTCTCTCTTTTTTTTTTTTTTTGAAGCAAAACAAAAAGCGATTCATAAATTAGTATTGAACCATCATTCACCATTCTCAAAAAGTTAGAACAAATGTCTCATTCTGAGAACCCAAAAAATTCAAACCTTTTTTTTTTTATCAATACTACACAAAGAATACCAAAAATATCTTTATTTATAAATTAAATTATACATATACATTTACCCCCAAATGTACATATTTTGCAGTACATTTCATTGGGCATTCACATGGCAAAAAATACCTGAATTGTGCAGGCAAATACAAATACAAAAATGTATTTAAAGTGACTAGCTGAGGTCCCGGCCCCAGAGTGCTGCAATATAAAAATATCCTTCTTTACAAAAACACAAAAGACCAGCTAAAGTAACCACAAAAATGTGGCTAAAGAGCAGCATAGTTAGAAAATAATTGCACTGGTTTGTGATTCTTCTTCTAACTTAACCTGAACCTCTTCTTTTACCATTGGTGTATCCGTATTGTCCTCGGAGGGCTCTTCTTTAATACTGGAGCATGGCTCCTCATCACCCTGCTCTTGTTTCATGAAAGCTGTTAAAGGGTTTTCTGTAAGCATTTTATTGGGTGAGGGTGTGCAGTCCACAAAAGAGGATGTCTATGAAAAAAGGAAATTATTTCAATTGCCTAAATAGAAATTAAGACTTTTTTTCTACATATAAATGAAATAAAGCTTTACACAAAAGCAGAATCCATAATACAGCATGTTTCAGCCACAGGACTTCAATACGTAGGTGTGAAGCATGTTAAGATGGCATTCTCTTCATACGAAGTATGAACTTACAAGATCAATGACACATCAACACTTACATTTTTGTAGTCTTCGTAACATGAGGGATGATATGTCTAAAAGAGAAGAGAAAAACAATTAAGTGTTTTATCAAACATCAAAGTCAGTGCTATTAAAACATCTGAACAGCTCTTCTTGTCATCAGAAGATTTCCTACCTTTCCATCAACTCGGATGGCATTTTTCAGGTGCCACTCTTCCTCTTCCTCCTCCCAGTACATCTCAAACTGCTCCTGGCAAATCTCACATAGCTGAAGAGAAAGAAAGAGGGGTTTTTAGTTCAGCAGGTACTTTTTAAACAAAAAAGGGTCCTGAACACATTTTTTGACATGTTAACACATATATAGAAGTTGTGTTGCACATCAATGAAAACAATAGCACTTATGTTTAAGGGAAAGGTGGTCATTTTTTTCATGGCTATTTCATCCTTCTGGTTAAAAAAGCAAAGTTGAACCAATGTCATTAAAAGTTAGGTATATGCATTAATTTAGAGTGATGGCTGGAGTCATCAGTTTCTGAGCTTTTCTCTGCTTGAATGAACTCATTTAATCCAATCACTGCACTGTATTATGCATGAGGTCACATTACAGCGGAAAATTCAAATTTCACAATAGACGGTTTCTGTTTTGTTCAGATTTGTATTCAGACAGGTTGCAAGTGTAACTTTTTTTCTCCGCTCATATTTTAATAATTATTTGTCTGTATAATGAGTGTGTTCTAGGTCTGTGTTTTATTGGTTGTTGCCTCTTCCCACCCTTTACTTCCACTTTTCCACAGCTTTGTACACCCATTTCTTGAGTCTTTTAAAAATCTAAGGTGTGAACAACCAGTGCTCAAGCAAGGGGATTCATGACACACAAGTCTGTGTAGTTCATCTTACCTCATGAACGACATCCGCGGCAGCTTTTACACTCTGGAACTCTCTCTCTTTGGCTGCCTCCTGGGTTTTCTGTACAACCTCTTCATGAACTTTTTCAAAGAACTGACTCTTTGCCCTCTCCTCGAGATCAGCGATTTCCTCAAATTCGATCCAATCCTAACAGACACAGCATTTCTTCATGTCAGATTTTTAAAAATCCTTTTTTCCCTGACCACATTTTCAGGAGGTCATTTCAGTAACACAATTTTCAGACAATATAAATAATGAAATGAGAAAAGACCACATCTAGCTTACCGTCAGAGTGTAGTACCACCGGCGATGTGTAACTTTCTTACTGATGTCCTTCTCGGAACGATTCTGTCTGTAGTGCCAGTCCAAATGATCCGCATACACATCTGTCTGAGACGCCGTAAAACGCATGCCGCAGGAATAGCACTGGATTCCAGTATATAGTTTGGTGATAATGCTGTCATGTCTCCTAAATTTAAGAAATTTTACAAAACAGCTGGTCTCATTAAACCATTTTTCATTGTCACACAATAATAAAGATATTTGTATCAGCTTCACTTATGTCTAGACTCCAGAGATTATCTAGATGTGCATACTGTTTCATGTCATCCAAAACAAAGCCAGTCAAATCTGGGACATCATCATCTTCCTCTTGTTCCTCCTCCTCTTCTTCTTCAGGCACAGTTAAAGTCTGGCTTGCTGATGTGGAGTCTAAGATAGATTATAAAAAAATCTTTAAATAGGTTCATTTGAAGTATGAGCTTAGTGTAATTAATCATCTAAAAGAGTAAGAAGTGAAACCTATTACAGTATGCATACCAGTTGTTGAGTCTGTTTGTGCAGGTTTTATTATTCCAGTGTTTACAAGTTTTGAAAACAGATCGTTCACATCTATTTGCCTAAATGGCTCAGGCTGTGGAAACTGGGAACCTAAATAAACAATCAATAATTCACATACTATAATAGAGGTTTATAGTAGACATCACAATCAATACAAAAAAAAAACAAAATCAAAACAAATGTAGGCTGACATGTTAACAGTAGTTTATAATTCTGTTTCGAGATAAATGAACAACAACAACAAAAAAGTCATTCTTACCAGGCTGGAAAGAAATTTGGTTTGGTGGCATGAAGGGTTGACCTCCCATCATCTGAAAATACACAACACAAAAAACAAAACGTTAAATATCTAGGTTTAACAAAACACCAAGAAAACTCTTCAAAAGCAAAGAACTTCTTGAGTTAGATAGACTTACAGGCTGAGGAACACTCCCAACACCTGGACCAGGGAATGGAGCAGGTCTAAATGAACCTTGGAAATCTGATGATGTAGGGACTGGCACACTGAAGTTGGATGCTTGCGAAACATTTTGCTGCATGGGAAACTGTTGGGCTGGGCCACCAAACGTGTTCATGGGTGGCATGTTGAAATTGGGTGGTGGTACAGCAGGGTTTATCACAGGAGCTTGAGCTTGAGTTTGAGTTTGATCGAACATTGTCAGCTCTTGAGGTCTCAGCTGGTTTGGAATATTTGGACCGCAGAATCTTGGAGGACCTTGAGGGTCATATCTTGGCATGACAGGCGGTGCATCAAATCTTAAGGGTTCAGGCTGCACTGGATTCTCAAAGCGCATCCCACCTGACGGACTATCAAATCTAACTGCACCCTGCTGTTCATCAAAATTCATTAGTCTAGCTGGGAACCGTGGTTCCTCATATCCTGGTGGACCATGTGGCATGTGAGGATTGTCGAACCTTGGTGGATTAACAAATCTGTTTTGGTGCATCGGGTGATCGTAATGAATTGGGGCTTGAGCGTCAAATCTCACCATGTTATGAGGCTCTATGCATCTCATTGGTCTATGTGAAACTGGTGGGTTGTTAAATCTCACAGGTCTTTCATGGGGTTTGGGAAATCGGTGAGGGGCATCAAAGCGAAGTCCGGGATACCTTACGGGTCCACCAGACCCATCATATGCACCTGTACTGCCTTCATACCGAGGAGGAGCAGCAGCATAAGGCATTTGAGGACCGTCTAATCTTGGCTCTCTCATGTGGCTAGGTGGCCCATCAAAGGAAGCTTGAGAACCCTTATATATATCAAATCGTTGAGGAATATTCGGTCCATCATGCCGTGGTGCATTCACCTGTGGCACAGGTCCTTCTGAGGAGTGAGTTGGTGTATTACCAGGAGATTCATCATGGTTTCGTCCACTTCTTCCCTGTTCCAAGAAATGATCATGCCTTGGAACACACTCTACACTTATTGGACCATCATCTGGGCCTGTACCCGAGTGCACGCTGTTGGGACTTTCAAAACGTGGGCTGATGTCTCCATCAGGCTGTTGATCCATTTCAACTGGAGATGATGCCCGTTCAAAAGGCAGTACTGTGGATTTTCCACAGGTTCCATCCAAGCTGACTGGGCTTGGTGAATTTCTGAAAGTGGAACCTGTACATGGAGGTCTGTCAGTTCTTCTAGGATCTTCATGGTCAGAGACTGGCTTTATGGCATCACAAGACATTTTATTCACATCTGAGCTCTCACTGTATCGTTCAGTCAGTTCATGATGAGGTTGATAGAGCAACATATCATGCAAAGGCGAATGCCCCCCTTTTTGCACTGTGGAGATGGACAAATGAATATAGGAAAATAATTCAAATTAAGACTCCAACACAAACACAAACACCACAAACAACAGAGCATTTTTGAATTTGTCATGGTGAAATTGTTAAAAATAAAAATAAAAAAAACTACAAGTAATTTTAAAAAACAAAAAGAATTACAATTCACATAAAAACATTTACAAACATGACAATGCTTACCTGGGCGGAGGAGTTGTGTTCTTTTCAACTTGGATTTATGCTCAAGATAAGAAAGCGCAGCATCAGACATGGTTCCCAGTCCTTGTGGTTTCTTTTTTGATGGATACACTCCCTCATCACATGATTCATCCCAAGAGTCAGACCGCTGTCTTTCCTCTTGATACTGAAAGAGTTGGTTAATTTGATGGGCTACATTGAGGAATTCGTCATTGGATATTTCACCCTCAGCATGCCTCTTGCTAGCCTGAAACAAAAAAATGTCCAGTTTAGAAATATTGTAGAGTAATAACGTAATAGACCAAGAAAACTTTATTATAAAACAGAGAATAAAGAATGAAACTGTCACACCTTTCTTAAAAGATCCCGTTTACTTGCAGAATTGAGTGCTTCTGGTATTTGTATGTTGCTATCAACACTCAAGCGATGTTGCTTAGGTGTACGAGGTGTGGATGGTCTTTGATTAGTGTTCCAAGTCTTGTGTCTCTGGGTGCCCAGTCGTCCATGTGAAAGATCTGGATCTGACTGTTTGGGACTGTTCACACAATTTATTAATTTAGTTACAAGTTCAATTTTAGCAAAAGGAAAAGTGTAAAGAATATATATATATATATATATATATATATATATATATATATATATATATATATATATATATATATATATATATTTTTTTTTTTTAAATAGTCACTTACTGTTTATTTTCTTCCCATCCACTCCTCCACCTCTTGCCATCTTTTGTGTCTTTATGCTCTGCAGGAGAAATTCTCTGCTGTGGTCCATCTTTCTGATCAGCAGTTCTATCCTCAAGCGGCCTTTTTGATCGTCTTGATTCTGGGGCACTTTTCTTAGTACTTCGTTCATCTCTTACACTCAACTGTGGAAAAGCATCATCATTATGTGGATGTTTACTTAGCCTAGCCTTTCCAGACTTGGGGGGTGGAGTAATACTCCTGGTTTTTCTCTTTGGAGGTGATCGCCTTTCTTTTCTTTTGGGAGAATGTAACGGTGGCGAACGTGATCTTGACCGAGACCTTTTTCTAACATTTGCTTTGTTCACTTTAATTTCTTGTTTCAGAAATGTCTCAAGCCTTTCATGCTTGTTTAGAGAGCCATTTATAAGCTTGCCCCTGGTGCTGCTGGACTTCTGATGATCCAAGTTTTTGACAGCTTCATCCCTATCTTTCTTCTCTGAACTTCTTTTCTTCTCTCTGACATCCTCATCTTTTGAATCTGTCCTTTCATGCATCTGCTTATGTAGCCGTGGGTCCTTCTTATTCACTTCAGCAGCCTTTGGATGTTCAGACTCCATTCCTCTGGGTCTAAAAAGGATACCTTTTCCAGACGGTGACATGGACTTGGATTTAGGTTTTTCCTCAACGTTAGAGTTATCCTTTTTTGGAATCCTCAACTTCTCCAACTTACTCGGTCTTTCAGCTGAGACTTGTCCTCTTTTTTCTGATGTATTCAGAAAGCTTGGTGTAACCTGACTATCTTTCTTATGCATCACATGTTCCTTTGCATTTACAGCTCTGTTTAATCTAGGATCTCTGGTTGACAATTTTTCTGATGGTGCTGGAAGCCAAGGTTTGGTCTGTGGTGCAGGAGCCGTTTGACTGACTTTTGGTGAGATATCAAAACGGGCTGGAGCACTGGCATGGTGGTTTGAAGCAATAGCAGGGCTGGCGGCCTTGAGGGAGGGAGGAGAGAAAAAAAAAAAAAAAAGCAACTGTGTTTTAGGCACACATCAAGCAGTATGAAGACCAACTACAGCTCCTATGCAGTCCCATTACTTAACACTTCTTGACACATAATTCTAAAACTGCAAATACAGACTTGCTGCTTTTTCTAGATCAGCTTGTTATACAGCATGTGACTATTAAACTCACCAACTGAGCTTTTGTTTGTTCAAGTTCAAGCTCTATCTTCTTTTGCTGAAGTTCTAATAACTGCTTTTGCTTTGCAAGCAACTGTTGTCTTATCATTTGCTCTTGTGTCAAGCTCGGAGCTGGAGGTTGCGGTGCTGGAGGCTTCGGAGATGTTTCCTCAGTCTATGCAAAGAGAAAAGCATACATTTCAGATAAACCACAGCAGTACATAACTTCCCACCTCTTGGATATTAAAGGATCAGTCAGATCTCCTAAAAAAGAACTCCTAAAAATTTCTTACCGGTTTTAAAAATTTGGGGTTGACATGAATGCTGGCATTCACATTTGGTGGCAATGGTTTTATAGGCCAGGCAGGATCTATAGAGTTCACACGCACATCTAGTGCATATAGCTTCTTCAAGGGGAAAATTTCATCCCATGTGGAACGCAATTTGAAGAGACTTTTTCTAGTGGCCTCATCCACCTAAAGTGAATCAAAAAGAAGGGGAGGAAAGAATATCTGACTCCTCCGTTTATTCTCACAGAACACTGACAATACTATATAGATTACCATTAAAAAAAAAAAAAAAAAGAATGTTATTACTATTAAAGCATTAAATAAACTATCAAGGTGGAATTAAAAAGCACAACAGTATTTTAAACGAGGACAAAGAGCACATGACGTTCAATCAGAAGTAAGACCATGGACACAAATTCAAAGAATTATGTACCTTCTCAAATACACAAATAAAGGAATTGACTAGGTTCTTAGCAAACACTTCAAGGTAATCCCCTCCAACATTCTTCACTATGGAATCCACTAAGTACAAAACTGGGAGCTTCTCACCAGGAGGTGCCTAAAGTGATAGAAAACTGACAAGTTTAGAGAACAACATGGGAGAAATGCAAAACTACATTGAATTAGTTTGATTGAGGTTATTAAATGGTTGAAGTTAAAACTAAAAATTCTGGCACAAGAGAGAAAAATCAAGCACTTAGGGTCAAGTCCATGGTTTTGCAGTTAAAAATCATCAAAACCAGATCCATCAAAAAAAAAAAAAAAAAAAAGTTCAGATGCAGGTACAAAAAAATATCCATGTCCCAGGTTAAAAAGAAAATTGCTTGCAAAAAAAAAAAAAAAACTTCAATGTCCACACTTCATGCTCAGTCCCATCAAGCAGGAAAAACAGTTAGGTTGTCAGTACATTTCAGTTTAAGTTACTGGTACCACTTTATAAACTCCAGTTTCACACACACTTTTATCAAGAAGCTCAATCCCTTTAAATGGAAAAAAATAAAGGGATAAAGCTGATTTCACTTGTATTTTTTTTCCTTTCTTGACCATGATTTCATCTCAGGGATCCACTTAAACTCAAGGTTAGATTTCATCTTCATATTGGGGGGGGGAAGGGAAAAAAAATCTTAGGGTCTTTCCATGAGTCCAGAAAAAGGTTGACAAGTTGTGACCAACATGCCACATTGCAGAGAAGCAGGGTTTTTTGTGCAAAATTCCATATTTATATTTTTTTAAGTAATTTTTTAAACATTCAGCATTGGAATGTCATTGGAAAGGACACTACAGCAATGCATATGCCTTTGTTTTAAATAGCATTTAGATTAGACTGAAACCAATATAGCAAACATATTACCACAAAAAATACACTGGGAAATAAAGACAAAAGGACATTTCACATAGTTTATTGTCACAGTTTTATACCATTTATTAACAATGCAGTAAAGAATGGAAATTTACTCAGCAATCTAACACCCCAAACCCTTTATTGGTTCAAGTACATAGCAATTTGAATGGCGCACATTTGTATTAAAGACTTTAAAATCCAGGCGTGCTCATTTTCACGGAGCAGCCCAACACGACTGTTTGAACTAGTGCAAGATTTCAAAAAAAGATTGCAAACAAAAACAAGAATATGAAAAATTTCCACGAATTTTCCAAATATAATACCCAGCCATCTATGTATATGGGCGGCAAACCACGTGTACAGGCTGATGAGAAGACATGACTACAACCATGGGTATGCAAATGCTTATACTTGATTAATTGTTAAGTGAAAGGACAGAGCGTATTAACACCAGCATTCCTAATCAATAAAACGTTACAAGATGGCTATATGTGCAAAGTACACGTTCTACACAAACTACAAAACGACGATGATTCAAATCGCTGAGATGATTACATAATACGGAAATGTCGTATTTTTACCACCTAAGGTTGTTACGGACAAAAAATGATTCATATAACCATATCGTTATTTACATTTCACCAGATAATTATATATAGACATAGAACAAAGTAACGTATAACCTACTTTAAGTCAATATCCATAATTCGTACGTTACTAACACAGAAGCGTGACTGTAGCAGGCTGCTATCATTATCCTATAATCTTATTGCGAAGGGAAAACATGGATTATTAACTTCAAGCCAAATGTGCGTCAACAGTAAGTCCGACTTTATGAGCAGCTGGAACCTAATAAGCAGATAAACATGTCGTTTCAACCGGCCTAATTTGGGAACAGTGTCTTTTCTAAGCCAGAAAACAGGGCATTCTAACTACTAATAAATATAATTATGTATATAACGAGAAGTTTAATACTAGTTATAACACTAATATAGCGTCAAAATGTTTTTTCCGTCGATTTAAACAATGTAGTTAGCGAACTAGCAGTGCCGCCGCCATGTTACTGGCCTCATGTCATGTCGTCATTTGACTAACGTTAACTGGCCACAATCGAGCTACAAGACGTTGACTGAAACAAAACAAAAATAAATCTATTTTCATAAAAACCTTGGCAATTTGTGCTTCAATTATTGCGACGATATCCTTGGTGAACTGGATGTTTTCTTCGGCTAGAATGGTGAGCATGTTGATGTGCGGTTTACTGTTGAAAGTCAGATCTTCCAGCGAGGACTGATACTCGCGGCAGGCGTCCTCCCTCGCGCCTTCGTCCGACATCTTTGAGCCGTCGAGTCGAAGGCTGTCGCCACACAATTTAAACTGCTATACAAACATTAGTTGCAACACAGTCCTCTTAAACATCTGTATTTCCTCTTTGTTTCCTCTGTACGTCGAATGTCGTCGTCCTGTGACTCCTCACGTCTCGCTTTTTTGTAACGATATTTCTTGTTTCTGTTGAGCGTTGCAAAATGTCCGTACTTCAGCGGAGGCTGCGCGTCATCTGAAACGTTTTATAGTTGAACGCGCGTCACTGCTTCCCCATTGGCTGCGCTAAAACGCTCGAATTCGATTGGGTTATGAAAACTTTTCGCTCAATGCCTTTGGTCAAAACAGAGCTGTTGCATTCAAGAAGAGCCTATCAGAGTTATATAATTACATAAATCAATAAAATCACAACAGAGAGTACAAAATGTCGTCATCACCTTGACAGTCAGATACACACCGTGGAGTAATTTGCATAGAAGAGAAGTTCAACGGGTTCAAAACAATATAGACGTATGGAAATTGTTTTTACCCATCTATCTCTGGATATTAATTGTCTATTTTGAATAGTGCTGAAGTACTGATGGACGTGACGCCCCACATGAAAAAATACTATAGTAATTTATCGTAAATATACTATAGTGTTTTTGAACCATACTACAGGAAAGTACTTGAATTAATTTGTTGTGGTAATTCTAGTTGCTGTGGTAATATAACAACTATAGAAATATAAACAAATTACGTCACCCAATAATGTACTAAGTTTTCTACAACTATAGGGTATATTATACTATAATACACTAGTTTACTGTAGTAAAAACTAAAGTATACTACAGTATTTATTACAGTTTATCCTTTCATTATAGTTTATACTAGTATGCTGTAACAGTGTTGTAAATACTATAATATATACAGTATACTACAATTTACTATAGTATGGTTAAAAAAAACTATAGTATTTACTATAAATTACTATTGTATTTTTTCACCTGGGGTGGAAAATATTGGACACGTATAACGTACATTTGTAAGTCAGAACTATTAGACACATGTCAGTTCAATTATGAATACTTAATATAATATCATAAGAATAAATAATTCTGGGTATGTATATATTGTAAAACAACAACATTGTTTTGTTCTGAAATTTGTTTTTGTTAAAACAGTTTTGTTCTGGAAAAAAAAGTTTAATATTCAGTAAAAAAACCAACAAAAAAACCAACAAAAAAAAAATCCTCATGGGATCCAGGAATAGAATTGTGCATTATATTTTAGTGATTTTCTCTGACATAATACATGTCACTGTTTTACTGTAACTGTCTGGATGTCCTGTAAAGAGCACATTCAGGGCTTTGCAGAGATACCACATTTTTAGAAGTTTCGCCATGACAACAACCACTTCTTGGTCTTTAAATATGACTGAAATTGAAAATTAACACTCTTATGTAAATATAATATTTTGTAATTATTATTTAAATCGGTTTAATTTTCAAATTGTTTGTTATAAATCAACATCTCAGGAAAATGTTATGGAGTTTCAAATCAAAATATGACTTTCTGTTATGAAACAGGACATTGATTTCATACATGACCTCTGTAGAGGACACCAGGAGTTAAATCATGTTTATCAGGCATTTTAGGAGAAACAACTGAATAGCGAAATTAATTATATATCAATATTCCTATTATTAGATATTATGAAAATGTTGCCAATTATTACTCCCATTATTACACTTCTTTTTCCATTGCATGTTGCACCAAGAACTCATTAATATGCAAATTAGATAGTGTATAGATGCATTGTATCAAATGGGAAAATCCATGTATGACTATTTTACCCACATACTGCATAAAATAAATATATATATGGCATATCAATTAATTCCATTATATATTTCATAACATAGTTGAGAATCATCTTTATACAAAGTTTGGTTAAAAAAACAATCCTGAAGCCTAAAAATTGATTGGTGATTTTTTTTAAAAAGTCATTTCATGTCATGTTATTTTTTAAACAAATTAGTCCTGGTGTCCACTACAGAGGACATAGCATAACATATGAATAAAATATAATTTTTCAAAAATGTTGTTTTTAATTTGTTTCTTATGCTCTAAACGATATAATGATGTGAGAAAATACTAAATTCAAAAACCTTTTTTTTCTATTTATAAATTATTTAAACAGCTATTTACAAATACATTTCATATTTACAAAATTGTTTATTAACAATTACATTTACAAGACAGAATATTGTAATTCAAAATGAATTTTCGAAAAGATCTCTGGACCACTCATTTACATTTACAGATAAATTGCAACTTGCATCCTGCTTGTCCGTCTCACCTGAGAAACTCTCAGACCCAACAGTCTGATCCAACTTTAGTCTTTTATCACTTAAACCCAGATCTGTGGTCTTAATTTTTAATGCACATTTAATTGCTCTGGAGCACTGTGAGCTTACATGTCTTCGTGTTCGCCCTGTCTTCTGTCCACACGAGTGTTGATAATTCGAAACTGGGGTGGATTGCAAACATGGTGAAAAAAGCAGGGAACCTGAAAGTCCAGGCTCTGATGTGTTGACATTCCTTGGTTCATTTACTTTAGAAACCTCTGTCACATCCGAAATGTTCATGTCCATACTGCTTTGACCAGAAGCAAACAAGTCTACAGAGCAATTGTACTTCTCTCCATGGTCATCAAACACAATCAGATCCTGCTTGACTTTGCAGTTTACAGAATGGACCTCACTTTGTGCACAGTGCCCGAAATATTTGCTCTTTTCATGGTTAACTGAACAAAAAGTCACAGATGGTCTGCTTTTGGTTAATTTTTTTCTTTTTAAAGTGCGTTTTTTGCTAGAAAAAGACAACCTGTTGTTTGTAGAGCGATTACATGGACTAAAAGGCATCTTTTTTAGCCCTGAAGAATTGGTTGTGCACAGAGTCTCAGCATTGTTCATTTTAATTTCAAGATTTTCTCGGCAGTCATTTTCATCGTTCTCTTTCCAGCTTATGTTCACATTGCGCATTTGTGGGGACAATTTATCACCACAAAGAGGTATTTGTGTAGTGTTTGAGATACAGCTTGTGACCACTGAATTTTTCTTCAGAGAATGTTCTTGAATCATTTGATCTCTTTTACATGAACCGCGCTCCTCTGTGTCATTTACCTCTGATATCCGAGACTCAACCCTGACAAAATCTTCTAAGCTTTCTGATAAAGGTGCATCTTCTAAATCAAAACATATATTTTGACCAGAATGACTGAAAAGTGACTTCTCATGAAAAGGTGAATCATAATCGTCCCTGGATTTAGCTCTTACAAGGCAGTGTCCGGAAGTAGTTCTTTCAGAAATAATTTCACAAGAACAGGTGCTCAATGGATTCATAGTGTCACATGCTGTAGAACTGTTGAAATGTGCTGATGATTCAAACATGTCACAGCTTGAGGAAAAAGATTTTCTGTGAGTTTTTTGTGTTTCATTCTTTAGTTCATCGTGTCTACAATTATCATGCTTCAACTGACTGGTGTTGCTTTGACATGTGCATTTACATGTTCTTGTCTCTCCTTTCTTTGGTGAAAAAATTTTACCATCATAGTCTCTGGTCAGCTGATTACTTATTGCTTCCGGAGGGAAGCATAAACCAGGTGACTGCCATGCCCTTGAGAGTGTGAATCCTTCACTGCTGGGTTGAGAATCCAACCTTGCACAAGATGGAGGAGTATAATCAAATCTGTTGAGTTCATCTCTTTGTGAACTTTGTGAGTCTTTCTGTTGTGATGGACAGATATCGTTTGCAGATTCAGAAGAGCACAAATGTGAATTTGCTTGCAAGAGGTTTTTAAAATAAGCGATTACAGTACATCCCATCAAAGACTCGCATGGTGAAATTATTTGGCAGGCCACTAACTGTCCAGACAGCGTTTTGGCATTATTATGAGGAACCTG
Organism: Chanodichthys erythropterus; assembly: GCF_024489055.1. Classification (NCBI taxonomy): domain Eukaryota; kingdom Metazoa; phylum Chordata; class Actinopteri; order Cypriniformes; family Xenocyprididae; genus Chanodichthys; species Chanodichthys erythropterus. The sequence goes on along the minus strand of NC_090242.1, from coordinate 22,990,613 downwards.
TTAAGAAGGAACAAGAAATAAAAGTAAATAAAAGAGAGGATAATCTAGAAGCCCTTCCCCAAATTAAAGGGTTAGTTCACCCAAAAATGAAAATTCTGTCATTAATTACTCACCCTCGTGCTGTTTTACACCCGTAAGACCTTTGTTGATCTTCGGAACACAAATTAAGATATTTTTGTTGAAATCCGATGGCTCAGTGAGGCCTTCATAGCTAGCAATGACATTTCCTCTCTCAAGATCCATAAAGGTACTAAAAACAAATTAAAATTGGTTCATGTGAGTACAGTGGTTCAATATTAATATTATAGAGCAACGAGAATATTTTTGGTGCACCAAAAAAACAAAATAATGACTTATTTAGTAATGGCTGATTTCAAAACACTGCTTCAGGAAGCTTCGGAGTACAAATGAATCAGTGTATCGAATCATGATTCGGATCGCATGTCTAACCGCCAAACTGCTGAAATCACGTGACTTTGGCGCTCCGAACCACTGATTCGATACACTGATTTATTATGCTCCGAAGCTTCCTGAAGCATTGTTTTGAAATCGACCATCACTATATAATTCATTATTTAGTTTTTTTGGTGCACCAAAAATACTCTTGTCGCTTTATAATATTAATATTGATCTACTGAACGAACATGAACTAATTTAGATGTGTTTTTAGTACATTAATGGATCTTGAGAGAGGAAATGTCATTGCTCCCTATGGAGGCCTCACTGAGCCATCGGATTTCAACTAAAATATCTTAATTTGCGTTCTGAAGATGAACGAAGGTCTTACGGGTGTGGAACGGCATGAGGGTGAGTAATAAATGACAGAATTTTCATTTTTGGGTTAACTAACCCTTTAAATAAAAAAAATTCTTCATACCTTTAATCCAAAAATGATACATCTTCCTATAAAGCAGTCTTCCACAGCTTTGACAAGCAGTTGTTGAACAGTATGTGTGCCGCCAGTATTCTCCACATCAATAAATCTGGGAACATCACATTTTATATCAGCAATGAATCAACAGAAATGCTTAAAATTTGTGAATGCTTTAAAACATACCGTTGAAGACCACCAGCAGTGATGCCGAAGAAGGGATTTAAACAGCCACCGAATACTGTCACACCAAATATATCTTGGTTTCTGGACACTTTAAATGACAGCCTGTATCTGTAGTCCACGTTCTGTAAGTCACATGTGAATCCACACCTTCCACATGTAGCCCTAAAGATATTGATTCAGAAGGTAAACATTCATTCATAATGTTCAGATGGTTTTTAATTTAACACACACTCACTTAGACAGTAGGAATTATGTTATAGCAACAGTAATTACACATTATGACAATTTCACCAAATATATTTCGAAATATTGAAATGCATGTAACCACGTACCTTTTGCTTTCCTGAATTAATCTGGACAGACAGCCTTTGCAGCATGGATATATAAAACAAGAGTCTTGCAGAGAAAGTATTGTGCAGCTCACGAGAGCCCGTGTGTTGCTCATGAGTGCTTAAACTACTGACAAAGTTAACAAACATTGACCATGATACCATTATTCTCTACGAGGAGGAGGACACTGATTACAAAGGACTTATTACATATAACGTATATTCTTACATTTAGGTCTGTAATATTAAAGAAATAAAATAAAAAATAAAAACATATAATTTAAACGTAAAGGATCAGAAACAAAAAACTCTGCTACAAACAAACTTCGCATTTCAAAACAAGAACGTCTAGTTTCTTCCTCGTTTGTTTTCTCTCTCATTCCTCAGGAAGCACAGCGCCATCTCCCGTACAATATTGTGAATGATATGTGGAGATCTGTGTAGTTTTAAAGCAAAGATAATTTTTTTAACGTTTTAATAATATTATATTTTAGTTTTAAATAATGAAACGTTGTGACCACGTTAATGCCACATATATTCCTGCGCTTTGTTCATAACATTCATACTGCAAGTGTCAGTGTTGCTAGCGAGATGGCTGAGCGCGTGATGGCACGATTTTGATTCATACAAGTGAATCGATTCTTTTGAATTACTAGAAATATCTATACCTGGGATGCTTTTGTTTGCTATTGATATTCACAGTATTTGAATGCAGTAGAATTGTATCACTTTGTTTGTTTTTAAATCATGAAAGTTATTAAAGTGACGAGAACGGATCTTTCATTTAAGTGATTCATTCAAAAAATGATTCATTCACGAAGGAAACGCCACTAAACAAGAATGTAATGTAAAAATTACGTCCTCACTTTTTAAGTAAAACGGTATGATTGACTGTTGACTGTTCTGTGAAAACTGACTGTTTGAAACTGATTTTTGAAAGTTTTGTTAAAGCTAAAACGATATAATATTGTGTAATATATTTATACAGTCACTGGAGGAACACTCAGAATCAGCGTGTTTCCTCCGGACAACTGTGTGCAAACACCGCGGGCTGTTTGATTTGGTTGTTTTTTGTTTTCCTTTAACCTTGTTTTTATTTCTTATAACTGTCATTAAATATGCATTTACGCAAACATATTTTAAATGGCCGACAGGACAAATGAAATATTACTCGTTCAAATAGTTTGCGATGGTGTTAAGTAAATAACTTGATTTAGAAACATGTCAGCTCAACTGGCTGGAATAACGAGAGAAATGCCAGTAACAGCTTTTAATTCAGTAACATGAGTTTGTTTATGTGCAGCGACGAGAGGTAGCAGCACAACAGCTACCTTAACAAAATATTTAATTTGACTTTTATTTTTATTTTTACTCATTATATGTGAAGGCATATTTATTTTTTTAATGTGATGACTACTTCAACGACAAGAAAGATTTATTTGGGACAGCATCGGATTGTAAAGACAAAGGGGTAAGATATGTCACCTGAAACTGTGCTTCTATTGATGGTGTACGTTTCTATGGTTATGTTTATAAACTTGGTTAACATGGAGCTTTGAATGGGTCGCTGTTCTTAAATTAACCCTTAGAAGAACTTTGTTTGATGTACACAAATAAATAAGCGAGACATTGTATGAGTACCCATTGAGAACACTGATGTTTAATTAACAACTGTTTAATATTGAGGCTCTAGATTAATATATTTCCCCATGGTGAGAAACAATAGCTTGTTTGTAAGTTATTTATGTCAGATGTGAAATGTAAATAAATACTGTTGTCACTAACTTGTAGTTTTTCATGTAGCTTAGTTCTTGCAGATGAGAAACCATCACACAAACAATCAAGTCGCCTGCAGGCGTGTTCCTCTGCGACAGATATATCTGAGAAGAGAAGATGTAATGAGCCAACAGTATGTTTTTAATTACTTTATATAATATTATGTCACTGCGAAGCTTTGTTACACTTAGTGTAAAAAATAACATTATCTTTCTAAAGCAAATGCAGAATAAGCAATGGATGCCAGGAGACTCCACTCTGGCTGTGGATGAGGACATTTTACAAGCCATTGATGAATTGGGTCCGGAAGTCTTGAAATTCAAGAAAGATGAAAACATTCAGCAAACTGAATTGGCATCACTTAAGAAAAATATTGTCTTGCCACAAAATATATGTGAGCAACAGGTACAAAATGCAGAAAATATTGGCCCTTCAAGTCCAGGGTCAGTGTGGTCACCATCAGAGCGCAAAAGAACCAGAACACAAGCCAAAAAAGAGAATGACTGGAGGGATTTGGCTCAAAAGCTTTTGTTCAGTGAAACCAAAAAGACCGAAGGCCGTGAGTTGAAACGTGACAGGGAATATTCTTCACCTCAAAAGATCCTGAACGCCATGAAAAAAACATCTAAAGTAGCAAATGACAAGCAAAAGTTGAAGTTCAGAAGAGATACCAGCCCAAATGACTCTCTCAATACCTCCAAGGATTACATTTTGTTCAGTCCGACACATATGGCTGCTGCTAAAGAGCGATCCGTGTTGCAGCAGCAGAAGAAATCAATGAAAAACCTCTCTGTCTCTGTGCTGACCCCTCCTCCAGGACTGGATCTTAGTGTCCTCGGTGATGCTACACTTCCAGATGCAGGTAGATTGAATTTTCCACTATAGCACAGCAGATGTCACTATTCAATCACCATTTGATAAAGTGATTTAAATATTCAGATCTTTACTAATGGGAAGTTTTGTTTAATTTCATCATTCGTGTATATATTAAAGGTAAGATTTATTTATTTATTTTTTTTTATGTTTTTAAAGAAGTCTCTTTTGCAAACCAATTTAATATTGGGAAATATTGTTACAATTCAAAATATATTGTAATATATTTAAAATTAGTTTATTATATCTACAGTGTCACATGATCCTTCACAAATCATTCTAATATACTGATTCGGTGCTTAAGAAGCTATCAAAGAAATGATCAACATTGTGCTGCTTAATTGTTTTGTTGAATCCATACTACGTTAATTCAGGATTCTTTGATGAATAGAAAGTTGAGAACATGATTTATTTGAAATAGGCATATTTTGTAATATTATAAATGTCTTTTGAGTCACTTTTGATCAATTTAATGTGTCCTTGCTGAATAAAAGTATTTCTTTTTTAAAAAGCACAAAGCATGCATATGGGACGTCCTGCCAATCAGTCAGACAAGCTTATGCTCTCCAGTTGGGGTCTCCCTAAGCCTGTTCTAGAGAAGTATCAGAGTCTTGGTGTTCAGAGGATGTTTGAGTGGCAGGCTGAGTGTCTGACCTTGGGCAAAGTGTTGGAGGGCCAGAACCTGGTGTATTCTGGTAAATAGATGTTTTTTCTTCTTATCACAAATACTTTATTTGTCCTTAATCCTGTTTTCCTGAAACAGGACCTGCATGAAATACAACATTTAAACTTACAACTACTTGTAGTTATATGCTACTTTTCTAGATTATCTATAATTATGTGATTCTTTTTTTAAGCTCCAACCAGTGCAGGGAAAACTTTGGTTTCTGAGTTGTTAATCTTGAAGAGGGTTTTGGAAACAAGACAGAAGGCCATGTTCATTCTTCCCTTCGTGTCTGTGGCACGAGAGAAGATGTTTTATCTACAGGTTGGTTTCCATTTCTCGAGTACATGTATAATTGTCAACTTTGTAAGTTGGCCCACTTTTTCTTCTTCAACTATGACTGCAGTACTGTATACAGAGTGTACATGTATGTTTGAAATGAAAACATCTGACAGTCTACATTTTGGAATTTCGTTAAAGAGATTTTCTAACATTATACTTGCCATTTTCACCCAGAATGTATTTCAGGAGGCAGGGGTCAGAGTGGAGGGGTATATGGGTAACACTTCAGCAGCTGGTGGGTTTTCAGCTCTGGATGTCGCTGTTTGCACAATAGAGAAAGCTAATGGACTCATCAATAGGCTCATTGAAGAAGACAAATTGGATTTACTTGGTAAAACAATGACATTTCCTTACCTCTTAATTTTCTGCCATGTGCTCTTATAAAAGTAAACGTTCTTCTAAATTGCAGGAATTGTTGTGGTCGATGAGCTGCACATGCTTGGGGACTCTGGTCGTGGATATCTGTTAGAACTTTTGCTGACTAAAATCCAATACATTGCCCAAAAAAAGTCAGCAAGGTATGTAATAATGTAATAATTAAATCCAAAAAAAAACAAAAAAAAAAAACAATGATTTTGATAAACATCACCTATGGTGAAGGTTAACATCTTCTCTATTTTAAGGGACTCTGGTCAAAGTACCTCTCCTGGCGTGCAAATTGTTGGTATGAGTGCCACGCTGCCCAACTTGGATCTTCTAGCCCGCTGGTTGAGTGCTGAGCTGTATAGTACTAACTATCGTCCTGTGCCATTGATGGAGTGGGTCAAGATTGGCACAAACGTCTATGACGGATCTCTGAACCTGGTCAGGCAGTTCACCCCAGCTCTTCCAGTTAAGGTCTGAGTTTGACATATTTGTTGGCCACTGAAACCCGAATATTTAAACTCTACCAGCTAACGTTTACCTATAAAATTTGACGTAAAAGATGTTTTTCTATCCATAGGGAGATGATGACCACATTGTTAGCCTCTGCTTTGAGACAGTGCGGGACGGTCACTCTGCACTGCTGTTCTGCCCTTCAAAGAACTGGTGTGAGAAGCTAGCAGATAGCATCGGAAGAGAGTTTTACAATCTTCATCACAAAGGTTTACAAATACAGATATGGGAATTTGTAGATATTTTACTGTCAAGGTATAGTGTATTATGCTTTAACAATGTTTGCTTTTACAGAAATGCAGTCAGGCTCTGGAGTGCAAAGTATATGTTTGAAGCAGGAAGGTCTCCAGGATGTAGTAGCGCAGCTCAAGCGCACTCCTGCAGGCTTGGAGCAGGTCCTTCAGCGGACTGTTCCCTGGGGGGTGGCCTTCCACCATGCAGGTACATGTGCTTTAATGTTAGACTTAAATAGTAATAAGAATTAAATTAAACATTAAAAAATAAAATATTTAAATGATAATAAAAAATAAAAAAGTTGTTGTTTTTTTGTTGTTTATTGTCATTTTAAAAAGATGAGGACATTCTGAATCCACTGTGTAAAAACCCTTCAAACCCTTGTTTCAGGTTTGACGTTCGATGAGCGGGATATTCTAGAAGGAGCTTTTCGTCAAGGCTACATTAGGGTGTTAGCTGCCACCTCCACATTGTCATCTGGTGTAAATCTGCCCGCTCGACGTGTGATTATCAGAACCCCTGTTTTCAATGGTCATTTGCTGGACATCCTGACCTATAAGCAGATGGTGGGACGGGCAGGCCGTAAAGGAGTGGACACCTTAGGTGAGTCCTACAGATTTATTATAGCCTATTATATTATATTTTATTTTTTTTTAATATAACATATAATAATCTATATGCTCAGCCAGTGTTGGGTGTAATTCTTTACTGTAAATTAATTACTTTTCCCCCTGGAAATGTAAAAAAAGTTATTTAATTACTGTTACTTCTGATATAATTGCACTAAATAAAGTATAGACTATTGAAGAATATAAATGTTATAAAATGTAATTTATTCCTGTGATTGCAAAGCTGAATTTCCATTCAGTATCTGTTACTTAAGTCTTCAGTGTCACATGATTCTTCAGAAATCATTCTGCTATGCTGATTTGCTCCTCAAGAAATATTTTTTATTAATATCAATGCTGAAAATAGTTGTCCTGCTTAATACATTTGTGAAAACTGTGATAATTTTTTTCAAGATCCTTTAATGAATACTAACAGAAAGAAAAGCATCTATATGAAATAAATATTCTGTAACATAAATGTGTTTACTGACAATTTTGATAAATTTAATGCTTCCTTGCTGAATAAAAGAAAACATTCTGAAAGAAAACAAAACTGTAGTGAATATAGAGAGAGAGAAGACAGAAAATAAATGAGATGTAATGATCTATGTGTGTCTGTCAGGTGAGAGTGTGTTGGTCTGTAAAGAGGCTGAACGTGCAAAGGGGACGAGTCTCATCCAGGGCTCGCTCAAGCCTATCAGTAGCTGTCTGGTGAAGCGCGAGGGAGAGGGCGTCACTACCAGCATGCTCAGGGCCATCCTGGAGGTATAAATGTTACTCATAGTCTGTTGTATGATACCGTCTTGGGTGTCTATGTACAGGATTTATTTCATTACTTTGATTAAAGATCATCGTTGGAGGAGTTGCCAGCTCACCACAGGATGTGCGGATGTATGCTTCCTGCACTCTGCTGGCAGCCAGTATGGCAACCGAACAACCACATCAGGAAGGAGCTGAATCAGAAGCTCGAAGCAAAGGGGCTATAGAGGCCTGCATAGAGTGGCTGATGGACAATGAGTTCATACATATACAGAAGGAGGGAGATGGTAACAAAACTAAGGATATGAAAAAAAAATTGTGTGATGTATGTTGACATTTGGATCATTTGATAATTGTCCATTTTGCAGTGGAAAGGTACTGCCCCACGCATCTGGGATCTGCGACTCTGTCCTCATCTTTATCACCCCCAGAAGCATTGGGGATTTTCGCAGATCTTCAGAGAGCAATGAAAGGATTTGTGTTGGAAAATGATCTCCATATCCTCTACCAGGTAGACAAAACAGTTCAGTATATCATAGATAAAGAACGGATTGGTTCTTAATACAAAAAAATATGGGTTATTAACAAAATCATGCCATGCATTTCTAAGATAACACCTGTGTATGTGGACTGGACCACAATAGACTGGTACCAGTTCTTCTGTTTGTGGGAGCAACTACCGTCTGCAATGAAGCGAGTGGCTGAGATGGTGGGCATTCAAGAAGGTTTCCTGGCCCGTTCCGTTAGTGGCAAATTAATAGCTAAAACAGAGAAGCAACGCAGACAGATGGCTATTCACAAACGGTGTGTTGTATTTTTTTCATTTAGAGTGCTTCATCTTATTACAGTTTATGGTTAAATTAGCAATATGTTGATGTGTAATTTTTTTGTCATGCAGTTTTTTTACAACATTAGTTCTCCTTGACCTGGTAAGCGAAGAACCACTTGGAGCTGTTGCAAAGAAGTATGGCTGTAGCCGAGGACAGCTTCAGTCACTTCAGCAGTCTGCCTCAACTTATGCAGGTACATTGATATCTCTTCCTGCTGCAGGCATATCTATGGAAGCTTGTTTCTGCCTCAGAGTAAAAAATAAGTAATTGAGATTTGAGATGTGAGAAACATGTTTATGTATCATTATAGAATAGAATTAATTATAGTAAGTGAAAAATAAAGTTGCAGTTACTTTTTTACACTGAGGTGGAAAAAGGCTTCCATACTTATCAATATGACATAAATAGCAAAGTTAACATTTGGCCATTTTTTCCAGGTATGGTTACGGTCTTCTGTAATCGTCTTGGATGGCACAACTTAGAGCTGCTTCTGTCCCAGTTCCAGAGTCGTCTGAGTTTTGGAGTCCAGAGGGAGTTGTGTGATCTGGTTCGTATTTCTTTGCTAAACGCCCAGAGAGCACGTACACTCTACAGCTCTGGGTTTGTCACTGTGGCAGAGTTAGCCAGAGCTGATGTTACAGAGGTGGAAAAGGCCCTTAGGAAAGCTATCCCTTTCAAAAGGTAATGAAACTTTGCCGTCATCGAACCATCACTTTAAGTTAATCTTAAAAAAAACATACAAATAATTTAATAAAAATAATGATCGGTTTATCGTGTTGCCAGATCTATGACCAGAATGTAAATACTGGTTTATCCCTAGATTATAGGGATATTATTAAGTCATACAGTGATAATTTGAATCTCCGCAGCTCCAGGCAGGCAGTGGATGAGAGCGAGATGGAGGCTCAAGAACGCAAGAACATGCGCTGCATCTGGGTCAGTGGAAAAAAGGCTTTGACTGAAAGGGAGGCTGCTCTGCAGATCGTGGCTGAGGCCCGTCTGCTCCTCCAGCAGGATTTGGCTCTTCTTGGGGTGGAATGGAACCCATCTTCCCTCTCAACAAATATCCAGCCAGATTCCCATTCACCTGAGGAATCATCCAACACAAAACCTCTACAGTCCACGTCAAGGGTCCCAGAACATGAAGAGGGTGAAAATGTAAACGCAAATGTGGCCGAACAGAAGTTGGTGGATAAAAGTGCTGACATTAGTTCCCATCCTCCTTTAAGACCATTAGAGTTCACTACCAGTTCAGAAAAAACACTGAATATTGACTCAGGTGTTTCATCTGCCAAGTGTCAGCCTGCTAAGAATTGTGAACAGCAATCTAGTGTACTGGATAAAGTTCTCAAATCAATAAATGCCAAAGATAAGGGCTGTCACAATAACCTGACAGCTGAGTCATCGGAATGCTCTTCAGAATCACTTCAAAGGGGTTCCAGACATAATTCCTGTCTAAAAAGTACCTGCATCTCCAGCAGTGATCAACATTGTGAAAGTCCAGTTTCGAAACGCAGAAGGATGAATGTTACAGATGCTGAAGCACGACCCACAGTCTTTGGAGCGAAACCGGCAACTCTAATCGCAAAAGACTCTAAACTAATGTCAAAAGCTAGAGAGCTTTGCTCTAATAAACCTGAAACTGACTGTAGATTAGATAAAGACAAGATGAAACTCCAATCTCCTACTGATGAACTGAACCAAGACACTGAGTCAAAAACATTTTCTCACTCACGTGCTCCATCACAAGATGGGAAAGCACCAAATGTTACCAACTTCCCTTCAGATAAAGGGAGAAAGTGCATATCTAAAACAAAACATTTAAATCAGAGCACAAATGAAACTGAAAAGCGAGAAACGGTTACTAAAAGTTTCAGGGAATTCAGCAGCAGAGATGAGAATGAAGGTGGCTTACCTGTGAACACCAGAGTTAAAAATGATTTAGCATGTCATTCTGAAAAGCTTAGCTCCCCTGACTTGTACACAAATGGATTGGAAGATTTTGGTGATAGTTTTCAACTCGATACACAGACTGAGAAAATGATTCAAGGGGATGATTTTTCACATGGCAATTGTAATGTAATCATTCTCAAAGAAAATAAACAGGACAGTCATGTTGATTCAGCAAGTAACATGAAAGTTGTCAACCAGTCGTCTTTCCTGGAAAATGAGTATCATGTGTCTAAAAACAAAAACCCAGTCAAAGGTTTATCACCTATTGAGAATGTCCCATCCTCTGAAGGCAAACCTAAATATAACATCTCACTTACTGACAGCCAGTTGGAAAATGTTTTAAATTACAGTAACCAAGTTGCTGAAAAAGAATCGTATGTAAATAAACCTGCTGAGCAAAGGGAAAATCATGAGTCCCCTGAGCATATTACTGACAATAGCTTCAACCGGAGCAGCAGCTTTCTGTTTGACAGTCTCTATGACAACTCCATCTTGGATGCCATGGAGGAAGCAGCAACGGATCGAGACAACAAAGAAGAGCAGGTGATTGAAACACATGCTAATTCAAATGGCTCTTCTCCAGAACTCATTCCAGAGAGGAGAGATGTTGTGTCAACAGAGGATCTGGAAGCCATCCAATGGGGCGAATCATCTTTCAACCTTTCAGAATGGGGAGATTCACTACTTATTGGAGAGCAGTATCTTGATAAAATGAACAATGTTGTCAAGGCTTGTGATGGCCCAAGATTGGGTGCAGAGAAGCCCAGCTATACAGATGACATTGTGTCTGAACTACATGTATCACAAAACAATGAGACTCATCCAAAAGTTTCATCTGAAAGACGTCAATTAAACAGTTCATCATTTCACATCAGTCCAGGAATGCAAGACATTTTTGATAAATGGTCTGATCAGTTTTCAACCTTATCAGAGCCTCCAGGGCAGACAAATTCAACTGTGGTGGAACCAAACGCAGCTGCTGTTCTTGTAGAAGAAGCTGTTTCTCTAATAACAAACCATGGAATTGAGCAGGGAGATCTAAGAAGTTTAAGTACTGAAGATTTTGTGGTAGTCCAGGCCAAACCGGTGACTCCCAATGACCTTGTTCCTCCCACACCAGTTTCTGAACCAGTAACCCCACTGGTCAAAATGACCACCTCAGCTGTACAATCACCTCTTAATGTCACCAAGAACAGGTCCGAACTGCTTCCAAATTCTAAATCCAGTACCCAGAAAGATTATCAATCTTGTTTGAGGAGAAACTCAACATCAGAGTTAGACACATCTCTGGCTGATGAGGGCTTTACAAGACTTTCTCAGTGTCCATCATTTCCTGCTTCTAACTCCTGCAGTCCAGAAACATTTTCCATAATCGACGTGGCAAGTGATAAAAGGCTTTTCCAAACATTTGTAAAGGAGTGGAAAACAAAGGACAGATTTTCTATAGCTGTTGCCTGTGAGAAGATGGAGAGCAGCTCAATGCAACCTGAGACAGTTATAGGTGGAAAATTCAAAAAAAGTAAGATCAAGATACATTTACATTTTTTAGATGAATTTTGTTTCCTATATGTTTTAGTATTCTAATATACAGTACTTATAAGTTTATAAACTTGTGTAATCATTTGTTTGAAGCTACTACCCCAATGAGGAACAAAAGAAAAGACTGCTTCCTTCTGAAGGGATATGAGGATCTTGTTGTCATTGGCATGTCTGTATGCTGGGGTGGAAAAGATGCTTATTTTGTATCTCTACAACAGGAGCTGTCAGACACAGGTATGAAACATGTCATTGAAAACTTGTGAGGACTAAATCTAATAAACCTGAAAAATTTACCAACTTTACCAAACCTTCTCAATTGAATGCTGCTATTTCCAAAACTAATACTACTCTTGTCTTTCCCCAAACAGATATAAGTGCCAGTTTAGCTCCACCACCTCTTGATGAGACTCTTACAGTTGAGGAACGACTGAAGCAAATTCTGTGCTGCTTGGAAAAAGAATCGAGTGTGATGGTCATTTATGACTTCATTCAACTTTACAAGACACTTCTCCTGGTGTGTGAGCTTGCTATGCGTGGCACGTTTGAAGACCCAAAGGTTGGACAAAACAGAAAAATTGTCTATGCCCTCCATCTTCTCAATTATTGAAATCACAATGATGGATCTGATAGGGTAGGATGTCTAACTACATTGTTATTTTTCCTTCAATAGATTGCATGTTGGCTTCTGGATTCAAGCTCCAAAGAGCGCACCCTCCACAACATGGTGTCCAGCTTCACCCCTGAGGATCTCCCAATGCTTGAGGGAATTAGTCCTGGTCAGGGTGTGCAGAGTTTAGGGATCTATGGAGATGCCAGTCAACCGGGACGTTATAGAGCTGCTGTTGAGTCTGTTTTGGTCTTCAGGGTCATGACGCAACTCAACTGTCATCTTGAAAAGGATGGTTTCTTGGGTAACAAATCATTTTATACAACTCAAATTGTATGTATCAGGGGTGTCCAATTTTGCTGCTGTCCTGCAGAGTTTAGGTCCAACTAGCCCCTGGAAGTTTAGTAATCCTGAACCTTGATTAGCTGGTTCAGATTTGTTTAATAATGATTGGAACTAAACTCTGCAGGATAGTGGCCCTCCAGGAGCAGGTTTGGACACCCCATGTCCAGTTTGGTTATATAGATACTAAATATTTCATATCTTGTACTTTTCAATGCTAGATGTATTCAAGAAAGTGGAGATGCCCACCCAATACTGCCTGGCATTGTTGGAGCTGAATGGAATTGGGTTTAGTGTTGCTGAATGTGAGGCTCAGAAACATGTGATGCAAGCCAAGCTAAGTGCTCTCGAATCCCAAGCCTATCAGCTAGCAGGACACGGCTTCTCATTGACCAGTCCAGAGGATGTTGCAGAGGTTGTTATCCTCCTCACTGCTCAAAATAATGGCCATATACATTTACCCACATAGAAATGTATTATCCTGTGTGAAAAACAACTCTATAGTCCTCCATTTCAACTGTTACAGGTGTTGTTTCTTGAGTTGAAGCTGCCTCCCAATGGAGATTTAAATGCCCCAAAGAATAAGAAGACACTGGGTTACACTAGAAGAGCAGGAGCGCGTATCAAACTTTCTAAACAGTTCAGCACAACCAAGGTACGTTCTTAGATTGTTCTAACGTTTAAATCTGTGGTATGTATGCACTTCCTAAATGCACTCTTTTCTTGTTTCATCAGGATGTCTTAGAAAAGCTCAAGCCATTGCATCAGTTACCAGGTGTTATTCTTGAGTGGAGAAGGATCACGAATGCTTTGACTAAAGTGGTTTTCCCCTTGCAAAGAGAGAAGAAGTGGCACCCACATCTGAAGATGGACAGAATACATCCAATCTCACAGTCACACACTGCCACAGGTGTGAAGCATCATGACATAACCTTTGAACTGCGTGTATCTTCTCAGGACAGTATTTTAATGTTTTTCTCACATAGGGCGCGTGAGCTTCACTGAACCAAACATTCAGAATGTCCCAAAAGATTTTGAAATCCAGATGCCAACACTTGTAGAAGAAAGTCAACCATCACAGAATAATGGTGCAAGCAAGACATGGTACAGTCTTACATTGTTGCAGTGATATTTTCCTATATTTTATTCTAAATAACCAAAATACATAAATGTCCAGTATTACACATTTAAAATGTTTATGTGTATGGTATGTTTATTTATTCATTTCAGGGGTAAACGATCAAAGATAAACCAGCAATTGGCACCCCTTTTAAAAGTATCAGACAAATCACCAGAAAAAGGGATGCCATTTTCTGTCAGCATGAGGCATGCTTTTGTTCCATTTTCAGGTATGAAACTTTATTGTCGAGCGGTCTGGATCAAGAGAGCATAATTTAAAGGGACACTTGTTTCCTTATATAAAAGGATTTATGCCACATTAACACTCCCTCTGTTTTAATCTTATACATATGATTTCAGGAGGTCTGATTCTGGCTGCTGACTACTCACAGTTGGAGCTTCGCATCTTAGCTCACCTGTCCCGAGACAGACGGCTCCTCCATGTGCTCAACAGTGGTGCAGATGTATTTAAAAGCATAGCAGCTGAGTGGAAAATGGCAGAGCCTGCTTCAGTTGATGATAATATGAGGCAACAGGCCAAACAGGTTTGCTACATTTCAATATATTTACATGTACGTACATTGTAGCCCAGGGATGGGTAACTTCGGTCCTGGAGGGTCACTGTCACTGTATTTGTATCAGGGTTTGAGCTATATTCTGCAGAACAAAAGTTGCTCATCCCTGTTCCAGAACATTAAAGGTGATGATACACGGGGCAACTTTTTGAGCAATGTTGCCGTCAACGGGCAACCTGATGAGACACAGGGCAACTAATTAGGGCAACAGACAGTTAGCAAATCTATTGCCAACTCAATAAATACTTAATTATAAACACTTGTTAGGCACTTTATTTCAACTTTTCAAATATTTTCATTTTTATTAAAAATAAATGCCTTTCCGATCTGATTTGTGACAGGAAAAGGGAGAAGAGCGAGTTCGGAAAAAAGGCGGATTCGAACCCGCGTCGATCGCATCAAAAGCTATTTAAATGTCAAACACCCTACAGCCTACGATACTACAGACGTTGAAAAATCCCGTCTTTTTAGTATTTAACTGAAATCATTCAATAGCTTCATTACAGCATACACACATTAGCTACTTTCGGACAGTTGTTGGTATTTTAAGCAATATATGAGGTGAATTCCCTGTTTTGGGTTGACGCATGACAACTTACTAGCGTAAAAAGATAAAAGTTCACACTCCTTTTCTCCGCTCCACTGCCGCTGAGAGGCCGCCATCTTGTTTAAATTTTTTCTGAAATCTCCGAACCGGTCACGTGATCGGCTGCTAACATTCTGATTGGAGGATCTCAAAAAATTGCCCACAACCGATCTAACGTATCCAGATATAAATTTGTTGCTCATTCTCAATGGGAAAGTGCCCAAGCAACGTTGCTCGGCAACATTGCTCAAAAAGTTGCCCCGTGTATCATCACCTTAAGTCTTTCAAAAAGTATCTATTTTAATGTGAAAGCCTATACAGTAGTCACTAATGGTATCACTTGCAACTGCTAATTGAAGTTTTATTGGTTGTCAATCTTAACATTTTTGTCAACAGATTTGTTATGGAATAATCTATGGCATGGGAGCAAAGTCACTTGGAGAGCAAATGGGCATTGAGGAGAATGATGCTGCCTGTTACATTGAGACATTTAAATCCAGATACACCGGTAAATGAGTGTACGATTATTGTCTGGACAAAAAAAGGCTGTAATGATGATAACGGCGTCTTTTATTTTTACTTTTCTTCAAGGCATTCAGAACTTTCTGCGTGAAACTGTGCAGAAATGTGTGAAAAATGGTTATGTGAAGACATTACTCGGCAGGAAGCGTTTCTTGCCTGGAATAAAGGACTCAAATGTGTACATAAAGTCTCACGTAAGTCTTCATGAGCGCTCCATTAGAATATCTGGTGTGTAATGAGAGTTAAATTTTTATCCTCCTTTTTAGGCAGAACGACAGGCAGTAAACACAACCGTGCAGGGCTCTGCCGCTGACATTGTAAAATTAGCAACCATCAACATTCAGCGCCGACTGGAAGCAGCGTTTCCTGGAGTGCCCTCATCACATCAGCACCCTCTAATTCGATCAGGTATGACCCACTTCATATTATAGCATTTTCTCTTTTTTTAATGTGGGGTGTGAATTTAATTTTTTTTTTCAGGTGGTCGCAACAGAAATCAGTTCAAACCCTCTAGAGGAGGTTATTTTATACTTCAACTGCATGATGAACTCATCTATGAGGTTGCAGAGGAAGATGTCATTCAGGTAATTAAGAAAACTATAGAGTGCATTAGTGCCTGTCCACTTTCTCAGCGGTACTGGTTCCAGAAGTATTTTTTAATTAAAGTATAACATTAATTTTTCTCCTAGTCTAAGTCTTTGTTAGTTTTTTAAGCCATGAACCAAGCCAACCAGCAATGAGAAGAATCACTACACAAAGTTTGATTTGAAATATTAGTAAAGTATTTGAAAATCGGATAAAATACAAAGGTACAAGCATGTGTACTTAATGGCTTTAGTGACAGAAAGAACTACAATCCCATGAAGCAGTGTGAATAGCACAATCGAATTAAAAAAATGTTGATTTATAAATTGTATAATATATATATATATATTCATGACAACTCTTGGAAGATTGTTAGCATGGTAATGGATATGACAATGTTAATGTATTTGGTCTTGGCGTAATAGATCTGCTACGCTGCTGCTGAATTGTTGCTGCTGTAGATTATTGATGTTTTTGTAGCTTATTGCTGCTGCTGATTATTGGTGCTGCAAAACAAGTACAGGAACTTGCTACTGCCTATACATACAACGATACACTGCTGCGAGTAAGAGTAGTGCTGTTGCACGAAGAGTGTATATCAATTACCCATAGCAGGTCTATACAGATGGAGGGTTTTAGAGGAACTCTGAAGCATGCTGCAAACTGCTATAGTGAATGTAACCAGCCATTTAAATGTGTTAGCAACAAGCTCATTGGCTGCAGATGTGACATGGACCAATCAGCTTGTGCCAGTAGTTAACTCTATAATTATCATCAGCCTGCACCCTCTAGAGTTTCATGACTGACCTATGTGTGTGCACCTTTGGCTTGTTTCGACTGATTGGTGGAATTTCTGTATTCTTTCTGGATCTTGCATTTACCGTGGAATATATAAAAGTTCAATGGTGACATGTCAAATTATATCTTTTTTTTTTTTTTTTTTCAGGTGGCCCAGATTGTGAAGCGAGAAATGGAGTGCGTTGTAAAACTATATGTAAAGCTTAGAGTAAAAGTCAAAGTGGGTCCAAGCTGGGGTAACCTTCAAGACCTTGACATATGAAACAAGCCATCTACTGTTTACAAATTCACTAATGATAGTGATCATGTTTTACATTAATGATTTGTTAAAACACTAAATGTGCAATGTTTTTATATATGCAGTAAATATTTTTAATCTAACATAAAATTCAACAGATGCTATTAAAAACTTGTGTATAACTTGAAATGTAAACTATTTTTGTACAGTTTTTTTTTAATATATATTTTTGTCCAAAACATTAAAATGATCAAATATCACACATTAGTTCACATTAGTTTATTTGTTTTTATTCAGTAATTCAGAAACAAGTGTGTATTTACTCTAAAAATTGTGACAACTGCATTTAGATTCACTTGTAGGAAATCTTCATTTTATGATAGGAAGGTACGGACAGTGCCTTTAACCAATCCTCTACATATGGGGCACTTGCGCAGAGAAGGCGCACACTCTTTGCACACCACTAGGTGACCACAGGGAATGAAGACAATGTTGACTTCCTTGTCCATGCAAACTTTGCATGTGCGCTCTTCTTGAAGTCTTCTCAACTGTTCCTCCATAGGCAAGTCTGTGAACATAATGGACACTGTTAATCATTTTAAACAAACTCCGTTTCAGAGTGGGATCTAACGGATTCCCTTAGTGTGATGGCTAGCGATAAAAAAGGGGCGAAATGAAAAGAAAACCTTTTCTTATGTTTGAATATACCTGAAAGATCTTGACTCGGTGATGCAGCTTCATTTGTCTGGGCTGAAATTGCAGTAAGAACAAAAATAAAAATTGGTTGTCAATATTATGTAGTGATTGTTTGTTGTGGATTTGTCCCTGCTCATTTTAGGATCTTTATAAAAGGCATCACCTTTTTTTTTTAAGTGATTAAAGTGTTCCTATCTACTGGCCGTACAGTTTCACACTGACACAGACTAACAACATGTAACACTGAAAATTCACAGATACTTTTTCTCATATCTGATTTAAACATCACATACCCATCAGTTCTCTCAACAGGTACACATCATTCTTCTTGATCCAGTTGCGGAAAACCTCTGCTGCTGCATTTCCTTTCGACAGGACTAAATCAATGAGCTGCCCAGTCTGCTGCTTGACTGAAGTGCAGTTACGAATAGTGTCATACTCCTTCTGTGAGATAACATTCTCCTCTAGAAGATGGTCCATTAAGCTCTGCACACTTTTTAGACGCTGTGACAAGGCAGCGTGATGTTTCTTAAGAAAAGTAAAACCATCTGTAAAGAAACACGATAAAAGTTAGGTTCAATCGAGTCAAACACTTGAATAATGTGAGAATCTTATTCTGCAGAAATACCTGATGCCATCTCCTCAGCAAGAAGCTCTCGTTCCTCCTCTCTCTTCTCATCTTCTGCACTTAGTAAATCAGACACCAATTCTTGAACTGTTTTGTAATTCTCTCCACTTGCGAGAATTTTGCTCTGGACCGTTTGCTTCACCAGGCCACGCTCAAATCCCATCTCTAAAGCAGACTTTACCACAGGATTGTTCATCATCACTGCATCTTCTGAACGGTCTTCTCCAGGACCCAGGTGTACAACTACACAAAGCCAAAAGATAGAGTAATTTATATGGAAATGAGCATCAAATGTAGCTTCAAGTCACTAGAAAACAACTTACCAGGTGGATCAACAAATTCTCTCGAGTTGCTATCTCCATTAGTCAAAAGCTGCAAGACATGTGAACTAGGTAAGACATCCATCAGTTTGCATCACATTTAAAGAACAAATGACACCAGAATCTCTCAAATACCTGTTCAAATAGTCTTGGAAATCTTGCTTGAATCTGATGAACAAATTCTTGGCCCTTTTCTTGCAACAGGTATTCACATCTAGAAGTACATAAATGCAGAATTAATATTCACCTAATACCATCATGGGACAGAAAACTCCAAAACCCTCTTTTATTTACCTTGGGAACCACTTAGCATGTTCTACCCATGGATCATCACCAGACTCCCAACATCTGAGTCCACCATCACAACAAAAGCACTTCACGTCATCATTGCGACCTACCGAAACAAACAGATTTGGAAATAAGTGAGCATGGGCATCTAAAGATGAAAATTAGACCTTGAAATGACTTGAATAATATGACCGAGGCACTTACCAACATAATAAAAACCAGCTTTAGCCAACTGATCTGGTCTAACAGGTATTCTTGAGGGCCAGTTGACAAACGTGAGCAGTCTTTCTTCACACTGTTGCATTGCAGAGTTGGATACATTGGAAAGGCCACAACCAGATAAAGGTACATTATCTGCACGGTCGCCTCGAACAAAGCGGCAGTTGGGATAATGCCTCTGGTGCTCTGATACTGCCCTATCTCCTGGTTCCCAGTTGCTAAGCTGGCCTCCACAACTGAAGCAAGCCACCCTGTCGCCCTGGCCAAGGTAGTAGAAACCAGCTTTGGCCAGCTCAGCTGGAGTTACTGTAGCAAGAGTCCAATTCTGAAACGTGTCAAGGCGTTCCTGTTCCCGACGCATACCAGGATTGTGACAAGCCGTCGGTCGTTGGTGAGAAATATCCTCCACTCCACGGGAGGAAATGGGACTGGAGGGGGCCAGGTTGCTGAATCCCATGTTTAAGTAACCCACCTGCTCCTCCGTTTGGCCTGAAGTGGATGCCGTGGTGGTTGACGTTCCTGTGGTCGCAGGGGCGGACAGCTGTAGGATGGCTACGTTGCGAAGCGGGGAAAAGGCAGAGTGAGAGGACGACAGGAGGTTTGCGGTGGCGGGTAAACTCTGGATGAAGCTACAGTTGGGAGACAGCTGTTTGTGGCGCTCGGCAGGGCAGTCGCCGGACTGCCAGTTGTCGGCCGTCACATTGCAGCGGAAACACTGGACACGATCGCCCACTCCGGTGTAATAAAACCCCGCTCGCGCAAGACTCCTCTCTGTCACTGCCGCAGTGGTGGGGAACTTGGCATATGTTGATATACGAAAGAGTTCAGAGGAATTATCATACTGTAAATCTGCAGGGGAGCTATTGCGACACAAGCCACGCAGGAAAGCACTGTTTTGTAGAATTTCCATTTGAGAAAAAAAAAAGAGGACAAAGGGATGTCCAGCAGAGAGAAAGGCTTGATTGGAATACCCTGTGTGTGCAGAGAATGAACTGTGAGCCAACCAAACAAGATTACAAAAACACCAAACCCCTTACGAAATGAAAAAATCCAAATTCCTCCTTATCAATCATGACCTTACAACATGACATGGATTACACAACAGGGGCCAAAACTGGGTTTCTTCACAGAACTGGTGACACGTGCCTTGAACTAAAACTCCATGAACATAACGTGATGCATAACGCAAGCTACAAACATGCTTGGTTAGATGAACAAGACAAAGCTTGTAAGATCCCTCCACGGCAGCTCTCGAAACTCATCCTGGATCACTAAGAAATACACCAAAGCTACACTGAACAAAAAAACACATTTTTAAATGGAAAATGGTGGTTTCTTTGGACTGTAACATATGGTCAATAAGAAATTAAAAATGTGACCACAGGGTGTGTCCATTCAAGCCTTTCTCTCTGCTGGATATCCCATGACTGGTGTCTAGTCGTCCATGGCAGAACACATAATCTTATTAAAAAAATTAGATGAACTCTTGAACAGATAAAAGGTTGACGTAGGAGGTGTGTGCTTCCTTCCCCTATGATGCATGAACCTGAAAAAAACAGAACAGGTCTAAATTAATGTCATGAATTTCCCAGTATAAAAAGGTCAGAGTAGATAGAGTCAAACTTTTATATCAGGGGTTTTCATGAATGAAAATGTAATAATAAATAAGATAAAGTCAGAATTTAACTGATGTTGTGATAATCTTTTCTTCCATATTGTGATGCATATGTCAGAGTGAAACAGCTTCTTGAATGATTTAGGGTGAGACTTGATTTTGTCTATTGAGAATTGTTCGGATTGTTGTTTGTTTGCTAACTGCTGTGATCTCATGTGATTGAGAGGTAGCTGGAACAGAGGGACTATTGTCCTGCCCTCACGCCAGTGCACACGTCATCAGAAAAGTTGTTGCAAGGTGAAAGAGATGTCAATGTTTCTATTAAGATTAATGAAGGAATATGAATTAACAGTAACATTTTAATATTCAACTGAATAATTATAATGTACACATAATTAACCATTATAAATGTACACAAATATGACATTGTACATGAATAATGATTTTATTAATAGATTGGCAATGGAAGCTTCACAATGTAAATGTAATATTTTTACATTTTGAAGCTTCCATTGAAACTGAATTAATATGGTACAATACAGGGTTACAATTAAACGCTCAGTTTTATACAATACTAAGGAGTAGGGCTCCCTCCCTACTCTTATCTCTACCAAGGTTGAAGTCCCCGGTTACACAAACTGTCAAGACTACTCAAGTTAGTCATCTAATTTATTTCTTCAAGATTGGTCCTAACTTTAAGTCAGCTACATAAAAAAGTAGATTTCTCTAATGTGAATCCGTAAAGTAAGAATGATTACCCCTAACTAATTGGCCAGACTAGTTCTTATGACAGTTATAATTTCCTGGCTGTTCATGCAACTGACCCCTGCTGGATTTATCATTGCAGTAAAATGGCGAATTTCCTGCTTCTGCAACTTCCTCGTTCCTCCAACCAATAAAAGCATTACAAGAAAACCGGAGAATCATTGATATATATTCATTCTTTTTCTCAAATAACTCAAACCCTCAGCTTAAGTCATACGGTAATATTTTATCTATATACAAATGCAAACAAAACCTAATCAGTATTGCAAATCGGGTTTTTTTTATTTTATTTGGTGCATTATTTTCCCCTGTATGGTAATGATTCAGACAATCGGTATGATCTATTTAAGATCTTTGACATGACTCAAGTCGAAACGGAAATGACTTAATGTGACTCATTCCACTGCAAAAAAGATCACGCGTTTCTGACCCATGAGTGGTAAACCCGGTGAAATCCAGTCAGTGCGTCGATGTCACGGAAACAGCACACAGTCAGTCGTCTGTTCCATCTGCCATTTTCTCGAAGACCTTTGGGTGTAATCCTAGACCAGTTTTCATTGTAAAGGCCAAAAACAAGACCTACAACACTACTATGGTATTCAAATCTTGATTTTGGCCAACGAAGAGTTAATAAAATCACCAACTCACCGATGATAAGAACAAAAACGGATTTTGGTCGACACCACAAAATGTCCTTTCTTCTGTTCTGTACAACGGCGAAGGTGGAAATGACGTCACAGTAACCGTCACGAATTTAAAGATATCATTATAGATATTCTTAAACTGGTCATTTATTTTATTGTGAGGTGAAATAATCTTCATGTTTCTGCACATAATGTGATATTCTATATCTTGACCATAGACTGTGATCTTGACAGTAGTCGTGTGTATGTATGTATGTGTGTGTGTGTGTGTGTGTGTGTGTGTGTGAGAGAGAGAGAGAGAGAGAGAGAGAGAGAGAGAGAGAGTTCAGTCGAACACATAAATTCAGCACAAAGCAGCTGCTATTTTCCATTCACTGGAAGCATACAGTGACAACAAGTTTTCAAGGTAAAAAAATACGAAAAGCACCATAAATGTGGTCCCTGTGATTTGTGTGCTATATTCCAAGTGTGAAGAACAGAAATTTATAAGCTTCTGTGGTGAAGGAGAACATTTTTTAGTCAATAACAACAATTTTCAGTCTTGTGTATTTTTTGTTCTTTTGGAGCTTAACATTGGATCATTATACTGTAGTAAATCTATTTTTATTATATGGAATATAGAACACGAGTTGACTAAATAATGACAGAATATTATTGTGAATTATTCATAGATAATGAAAATTATTGTCAGTGTTTTTAAATTATCACAGCCCACTTTCAGAAAGAATCACCAGATAAAGAACATTTACTTTAACAGGGTTGGAAATAAATAAAACATACACTAACTGAAAATAATTTCCCAAGATATTTCTTGATTTGTAATAGACTAATTACATACAATCCTATTTCCCACTCACATAATCATAATCAGAGTGGTATGTGGTATGGTCTAACATTTGAGCGCAGAAGATCACTAAACAGTGCCTCCTAGTTAGAATAATTGAATCGTTGTCTGTCCTTTACTCACCAGATAAAACCAAAGGCAGAAGAATCAACAGCGAAGTGTTGCTCTAGTAGAGAATTCAGTAGAATTTCAGTAGAATTTCAGTGTTGCGAAAATGTGAGAACACTAACCCTACCCACAGCTCTATCTCTCCACCCCTAAATTTTTGGGACTTTCCAAGCAGTCATAGCTGCCATAGCTCGTTTCCCGCACAATTGGTCTATTTTGAAAATGCAGTTGTGTCAAAAGCCGCGGGTTACGTTTAAATTGATCTGTAATAAAAGAAAATGAAAATATATTATATTACTGATGTGAAGTATACTTGAAATTGATACCTGGCAACCAACGGACGGAAGAGGGACTGTATTGGGGGTGGGGAAACTTTATGACAAACTGCCAAAATAAAAGGTTGCTTTAACTTGGAGGAAGTTTTAACAGAAATATATTACTATGATATAGTAAAATGTACTGCTCAGTGTAATAATAATATTACCATTGTAAGGAATATCATACAACCAAGATATTTTTATCCATATTTTAATATCAAACAGTCTTGTTGTGTAGCATCTTATTTGACAAAAAATAAAAATGCAATGTTTTGTTGTAAATTGATTGTTATATTTGATTGATTGATTAATTGATCATTAATTGTTAGTTTTATTAATTAATTTCATTAAACACTATTGTTGATGGCAAATTTGTATTGTCATAAAACACAGGAAAAATAATAATTAGATTTAATGGGGTCCTAAATTAAAAGGTGGCTTAATGCAGTTTAATTGTGAACAAACAAGTTATGTTTACATTCATTCTCAAGGTCTAACAAACATGTGGAGAGCATATCCTTCCCTATTAATGGTAAATTAATATTGTGATAAATATCATATGATGTGGAAAAATAATATGGTCATAATATTTCTGGTCATATTGCCCAGCCCTATTTTTAAAATTTATATTGAAAAATGCTGAAAATTAAAATCAAAGAAAGGGTACAAGAAAAATTTAAATGTAGTGAATGAAGAGGAATAAAATACAGATAAAATAATGTGCATATGTTACATATAAACAAGTTTAGCTAAAACTATCAAAATAAAATTTAAAACAGAATTAATAAAAAATAGTATACTAAGGCACATTATGAGTAATGTCAGCTATGATTAGATGGGGCAGGGGGAAACGAGCTAGGCTACTTTTCATTTCTTTTTTGTCGGGTTTTGAGTAAGCTTTGGGCTGGAAATTTTTCTGGGACCTGGCAACCCTGCACGCAGTGATTTCACTCGATTCAAACTGCACCCACAGAGACGCAATCAGCAAATTACAGCACTTCACTTCTCAGACATTCTAAATCAGCACTGATTCAGCATGATGAAGCGGGGAAAACAGAGAAACGAGAAATTTCCCACTTCCAAGGACAAATGAAATGCAGTTTGGTCTCCTAAGTGTGTCTTCTCATGAACCAGGATAAATGAGCAGTGTTACCACAGTTACTTTGAAAAAGTAACTTAGTTACTTTACAGATTACTTGATTTTAAAAGTAACTAAGTTACTTTACAAGTTACTTTATTAGTTATATTCAGCAGCTGCCGACAACATAAAAATGACAACCGGTTTTGACAACACTCACTTTATTGGAAGTGTATTTTTAACAGTAACATCAACAATCTATCTCCTGACAATTAAAGTTGAACCTAAAAACTATTTCCTGAAAAAATACATGTTTTTACAAAAAATAAAGGCAGTCTTGACTTCACTTAACATAAATACTTGTTTTAATAAAAAATAAAGGCAGTCTTTCTTGACTTAACATAAGTACTTGTTTTAATAAAAAAATAAAATAAAGAAAAAGACTATGAAAGAAGAAAAGGCTGTTTTGTGAGGCAGCGCGGCATTGACGGTGGTAGGGATCTTGTTTATTATGGCACGAAACGAGGGTGCGTCAACCGTATTTAACGGCAGCATTTCCTCCACAACAAACTGCCCGATTAACTTCTTCAACTCTCCCCCACTTACTGGTTTTGCACCGAAGTCCAGCTTTTGTTGTTTGGGTGGTCGGGGACCTCCTGCTCTCTGCTTCTCATCACCTGGTGTGACTTGCTCTATAAGTTTGACTGCGCAGTGCTGCGACTCCAAATGTTTTTTTCAAATTCGACGTAGTGTTTTTGTAGCTAGATAACACTTTGTCGCCGCCAGCACAGAGTCTAGAATGCATCTACAAAACGCACATCTCTCGCCTCCCTCCTTTGTTTACGTTTGTGTCGCTGCGTGGTACGTACACATGACGTGAACTTCATGCATGCTGAAAACGTGACTTGTCGCATACGTGACTTCACTCCCCGAGATGCAAGAAGAAATAAATATATATTTTTATTAAGGAAAATGACAAAAATAGTAACGCACAGTGACTTGGTTAAGTAACTTTAATCTGATTACTGGTTTGGAAATAGTAATGCGTTAGATTACTCGTTACTGAAAAAAGTGGTCAGATTAGAGTAACGCGTTACTAAGTATGTAATATGGAAAAGAGACTGTAAATGAGTATAGTCTCTTTTCCATAATGTGTACACAAAATGTGTACAAACAAAACATCAGCATTCACAATTAACTACAACTTATGATTAATAACAATTTGCTTCAGTTATAAATCTGCAAGCATTAACACACAAAGGAAGTTCTGACTTGGATGTTGTTTGACAATGACTAAAATGAACCAGTGAACGAACTAGTCTATTATGTCTGAATACATAGGCAGGGAGGATGAGTAATGCCACTTTATTTTTAATGTTGCTTTTGGAGTAATAAGAATAATAAATAATTTTACTTATACTTCAAATACCTCATATACATGTGCCTATCTGAACATCACATGTGCAACAATGAATTATCTTTTTTTTCCTGCTGAAAACCAAACTTCAAGTTATAAGAAAATTCCAGTGTAAATGTATTGTGTAGTGTGGGGACACCACCAATAGTCACAGTGTAAGATAAATAATATATAAGGAACTTTTATGTATCACATAAGTGGCAGCCATTTTAAAATAACCACTTGAAATAATTTCAACACTTCCACCCCCGGTTTCATAGACAAGACTTAAGCTATAGTCTCAGACTAACATGCATGTTTGAGCTGTTTTAAATGAAAGCAACTTGCACCGACATTTCTTAAAATAGGTCAAAGCCACTGTTTTGTCTCAAGATGCACAACAGTAATGTCTTTTTCTAGTGAACATTTATAAAAGTTACTTAAATGTCCTAAATAAACTAAAGCCTGGCTTAATCTAAGCCCTGTCTGTGAAGCCGGGCTCCAATGTGTCAAGCCTAATACTGCATTCAATTTTTTTTTTTTTTTTTTACAGAATTTGCTACGTTTACCAAGGGAAAGAGAGCTGAACTAGAATACAGGAAAGCAAGAAGTTATTGCATTGTTTCAGCAACAGCCTTGATCAAGCCATCAGTTTAGTTCTAACACACCCTTCTGGTTTCACAGACAATGTTTATGTCTAGTCCCAGACTTAGAATCATGTTTGAGCTGTTTTAACTGAAAACAACTTGCACCGACATATCTTGACTTGCACTGACATATAAAATTTGTCAGTGCCATTGTTTTGTCTCAAGGTGCACACCAGTAATCTTTTTGTTTTGTTTTCTATGTCAAGTTTATAAAAGCTACTTAAAAGCCCTAATTGAACTAAGGCCTAATCCTGGCTTAGTCTAAGCCCTGTCTGTAAAACCGGGGCCTTAATGTATAAAATAATGAGAATAAATTTGATACTTGAATGTCTCACCCATTTGAATTAAACTGTCCTGATGCAATCTGTTGAGGCTCCAGTCAATCTTTGCTTATGATGTCTTGAGAGAGAACCAGTTGAGTCAGAGGATCTTGAGTGAATGGAAAGAAAAGGCCAATCCCAGGCACAAACTTATGGTTCCTTAGACTTCTAGTTCAGCATCATCTTCACATAAGAATTTCTCAGAAAACAGGAGCTTGTGATCAGCGATTTTTAAAGATGAAGATGTCACACCCTCTGAATGTGTGTGGGCCAATAAGAAGTTGTTCCTTTGGAGGGAAACATTACGATCCTTTGTGTTCTAGGGGGGAACTTGCATATGTAGTTTGATTGGGTGTTTGAGAGATAAACCTTTAAGATTCTTAAAATACTAATGTGTCATAGAGTTAGCAAAATGTAAATTGACAAATAGGGAATGAAAATTGGATACATTTATACATTTTTCAAGTGGTTATAAATAGAATATATAGAATTAAAGGGTCTATTTGTCCTTTTCAATTTGTGCTTTTCAATTAAAGCAATCTTGTTATATTTGTGTCATGTAAGATCAATGGCACTGCAAACGTCTCTGTTCACAACGTAATTTTGCAGCGTTAAGTATTGTAGCAAATCACAGGGAGTTCTGCTGAAAATAATGACCAATCAGATGTGTTTAAGTAACCAGTTGTCCTAACCAGCTGCAATGGTGATGTGACAATTGAGCCTTTGCAAAGACCCCCCCCTTTAGTTACTGTTGCTTTGTCCGACAAGCCGTGGCACTGTCACACCACACAGAGGGAAAAATACATCGCGGAGCAAAGAGGATACTGACCACACGTCGACAGACAAGACAGAACAGGTTATTTATGACATTAAACAAAGTCCCAGCTTCCAAATTGTGTAATTTTTTAAGAAATTCAAACAATAAATGGCTCTTTAATGTGTTGTGACAGATTGCTGTAGCGCCTCAGCTCAAGCGGCTCGTGAACTGATCATCTCTTCCTACTAATTCATTTGTAGCATCAAATAAACATGAATGAACATGAGAATGAATGTTGTTTAAAACACGGAAAGACATAAATACACACCATTTTTCAAGTTCAAGTCCACCGAGGTTGATCTTCTCACACCTGACTGCTTTGTCGGACAAAATGGCAGATTCAGCGTTATGATTGGTTAGATCGCTTGTCAATCAAACTCCCGATGAAGGTTCAATTCTGTTTTAGAAACGGTTTCTATTTTTTTGCGAAGTCACGGCTGAAGCAACAACACAAAGCATGGCAATGATAATCTCAGGTAATGTTTATGTGCTTTATTTAATGTTAAAAACATGTAATGTGACTTTGAATATCATTTAATGCTCCCAGCTTTGTAAGCAACAATGGATAATTAACCTCAGATCTTGGAATTAAACAAATGGAAGCAAGAATGTTCACAACTGTGAACAAAACAAGTGTATTTTTTGACAAAGACTGTTTCAGTATCTTGGTGTGGATTTTTAATAATGTTTAAATGGTGTAATATTTGTGAATATTATGTACTTATCCATTTTCTTGCAATTGCCGTGCAAATGCCTCGAGAGCCTGCCCACACTTGTTCTGATTGGCTGTGGTTTTTAATTGATTGACTTTTAGTTTTACAAATGAAGACAATATTTGTAGGACGAACAAAAATGATTTTTTGCAGTTTTATTAAAAATAACAATAATTATTCATTATTATTATTATTTAAGAAATTAATAATTTCTTAAAAATAATATCACAGTGTTTTTATGTAGAGATAAATCGAGAGCACTTAGTTTCCCGAAAAGTCCCCTATACCAAATGAATGGTACAAAACATACACGTGTCTTTTAAATGGGTCAATACAGAGGTAAGCAAATGTCTGCTCGTTGTCTGTTGCAGATGGGTAGCACAGTCCACCGTGATCCTAATAAACAAAAATAGCAATGTTAACATATAATTAATAAGGAAAAAATCCTGAGTGCACCTCTAAGGACAATGGTGCAGCAGAGGTCAGTTAAGGTACATACGTGAGCAGAAACTTTCAAGATTGTTGTGACCACACTGATCTGTTTTGTATGTGGATCCTTCTGAACGCTGTGGAAGACATGTGCATCGGGTGTTTATCATATGACTACCATACAATTGATCAGGTATATTGTGCATGGTGAAATGCAAGAATGCAACATAAAAATTCTCACCTGACCAAGTCTTTGTACATCATTTTTGCTGTCTCAATGTAAGGATCAATGACATCCTCATATTGGCAAAGTTCACCACCTAAGACCATATGCTTGAACAGTCTGAACAAAAACTCCTGCCGATCACTTGGACTGATTATATGATAACTGTCAGAGTCTTCTTCAAGCAAAAGCTGTCAGGAAGCATGTCAAACAAAGAAGATCAAAGTTCAAACAAACATTTAGATATAAAATTCAGATATGTTTGAGAGCATCAATGGTAGATTAAT
Organism: Chanodichthys erythropterus; assembly: GCF_024489055.1. NCBI lineage: Eukaryota > Metazoa > Chordata > Actinopteri > Cypriniformes > Xenocyprididae > Chanodichthys > Chanodichthys erythropterus. The sequence goes on along the minus strand of NC_090242.1, from coordinate 22,961,047 downwards.
TGATCAAATAATCCATACCATCCTTAACTCATCAAAGTCAGGGATAACTTCATGGTAACATTTGACAATGTGGCCAGAGGGACGCAAAATTCCATTTGAGTAAATTGGATCGAATATGTCCACTGACACTTTTGTGCATGGAACAACTTCAACATTTACATGTGTGATGTCTCTACCTGTGAACGGGCAAAAAGCCATTATTAGCCTATATGAAAGGAGATAATACAAAACATTGTGAATGAATACAATATGCCTTATCGTTTTGACATTAACATACCCAGCAGTGTCCATGATCCAGAGGAATCAAGTACCTTTAAATTGTTCTTCACGCACGGATCTTGAAAGAAATTCTGAAAAATATATATACAGTGCTCAGTGCAAATGAGTACACCCCCTTTGAAAAGTAACATTTTAAACAATCTCTCAATGAACACAAAAACAATCTCCAAAATGTTGACAAGACTAAGTTTAATATAACATCTGTTTAACTTATAACATGAAAGTAAGGTTAATAATATAACTTAGATTACACATTTTTCAGTTTTACTCAAATTAGGGTGATGCAAAAATGAGTACACCCCACAACAAAAACTACTACATCTAGTACTTTGTATGGCCTCCATGATTTTTAATGACAGCACCAAGTCTTCTAGGCATGGAATGAACAAGTTGGCGACATTTTGCAACATTCTTCAAGAATGACCTCTTTTAGAGACTGGATGCTGGATGGAGAGTGATGCCCAACATGTCTCTTCAGAATTCCCCATAGGTGTTTGATTGGGTTCAGATCAGGAGCCAATGAATCACTTTCACCCTGTTCTTCTTTAGAAATCCAACAGTGGCCTTAGATGCGTGTTTAGGATCATTGTCATGTTGGAAAAGTGCACGATGACCAAGGTCATGGAGTGATGGTAGCATCTTCTCTTTCAGTATAGAGCGGTACCCTTTTATAGTCAACTGTCTGCTGGACACCTGTGTAATGAATAATTAGACTCACCTGTGGTTGAATTCTTGTTAAATTAGATATTTGTGTCTAAAATTTAGCTTTGCTTCAGAGACTTTCAGTGGGGTATACTCATTTTTGCATCACCCTAATTTGAGTAAAACTGAAAATGTTGTTCTCTAAGTTATATTATTAACCTTACTTTCATGTTATAAGTTAAACAGATGTTATATAAAACTTAGTCTTGTCAACAATTTGGAAATTGTTTTTGTGTTCATTGAGATATTGTTTAAAATGTTACTTTTCAAAGGGAGTGTACTCATTTACACCGAGCACTGTATATTATTATATACTATTTAATGTTGCTGTGTGCAAGATGAAATTAATGTGTAAATATTTACCCGGGCAAAGTCATTGCTCCTATAAGGCTGGAAAGATTGGTCAAAATTGAAGGCCTGGGTGGTAATTCGACCCAACATGGACCTAAAAGGCAAATGGAAACATAATTACAAACATTGGAAATATTGCACAGCTCAAGCGGACTAAAACTCTTCTTTTACAATGGGTAACTGACCAATTTTTGATACAAGAAAAATTAATTATGTAATTTTATGAAATTTTTATTGTATTATTGCATTTCTCAAAATATATATTCTAAAAGAAGCTTATTCAATTACTTTAAATTAATTATTACAATACTTAAAATTTTTTAAGCTTCAGTACTACATAACTTTAGTAAACAATGAACTTCTCGACTGGAAACTACCTAGAAATATCTAGTGACATTTTCATAAAAACCAATGCTTGACATGCAAAGGTCAAAATGCAAACAGCTTTACACCTACATCTGTTCATTTGAGTTGCTGCTAGATTTTATGGGGGCTGATTTTGGAATATCTTATGTGTTTTTTAAACATATTATACAGACTAAAAAGTGAATAATGCTAAAAAAAAAATGCAGTCATGTGAATTCACCCTTTTGAATTCTAAGGTTTTACGTATATAATAACGACATAATAAAAAATCATCTGGTCTTTAGAAGGTCTTAAAATTAGGTAAATACAACCTCAGATGAACAACAACACATTACATATTACACTGTCATTATTTATTTACCGAAAATAAAGCCAAAATGGATAAGCCATGTGTGAAAAACTAAGTACATCCTATGACTTAATTGCTTGTTAAACCACCTTTAGCAGCAATAACTTGAAGTTATCATTTTCTGTATGACTTTATCAGTCTCTCAGATTGTTGTGGAGGAATTTTTGCCCACTCTTCTTTACAACGTTCTTTTACAAACGTATTGAGGTTTGTGGGCATATGTTTATGCACAGCTCTCTGTAACACACCAAGCCTAAGCGGCGGAACTAGTGGCGATGAAAGCAGACTGCGGGGTTGTCTCACGTTAGCAGCGTCTGGGCCCAAAGTTGGCCTGACACACCAAACCAACGCTCGACACATGACGGCCAAGTAGCACGTCTGTTCTGTGCCTGTGTAAGAAGAAATGCCTTTCCGTACCAGCAGGTGGCAGTAGCTGAACAGCCAATTAGAATGATCAGATGGCCCGACTGACCCACAAGCTCCGACATCAATTCAGCACCAAGCGGCAACCTCCCCCAGTTTCTTGTGAAGCCAATACGGAAGTGAATTAAACTGCGCTAGGGACAGGCTGCAGAAGAGAGCAGAATCTCATTGAGTCCCATGTTAAAATGGCCAAGTTTACAGCAGAAAAAAAATGTTTACAGTCTGGTTCAAATTGTGGTTTTGGTCTGTATAGCTAATTTTGCCCTTCATGACAAATATGAGGGGGGTGAATTTTTTTATAACTCAACCATTTAAATTATACTAAGCCTTAAAGTTCTGCATAATTAAGGGCGTGGTCACTTGAGTGACAGGTAGATTGCCGCTGCTGTCTGTGAGCCGTCATGTTACCTCATTCAATTCCAGCCGCTGAATTTGGCATCTCTGCCGTATTTGTGTTTTTTTTCTCTCTTTTTTTTTAATACAATTATAAAATATGGCTTGCTTCATTAATAGTCGAGACAGATGTGCTCGCATGCGGAAGATAAACAGAACACACGTTATTGGATCGTGGCATTGGCTAAAAGTTCCTGAGATTTACTACAATGACAATAGCAGGAGGATATGAAACTCTGACAGCACTGCTTGGATATTATAACTAAAATTGCTGCACTATTTTGAAAAATTATACTTTGGACACGGCTCATTTGTTTGTTAGATACGATCACACACAGTTTTACAACATAAACGCTGCTCAGATTGCATTATTTCTTGAAGAACGATGATGGAGAGCAGATCATTCAGAAGAAATGTGATGCAAACAATGGATAATATATCAATATTTCATGGATTTAACGCTTTCGTGGACAAAAAGTACTGTTGTTTTGTTTTGCAATGGATATTTTACCCAAGTGCTACGGATTGGATTCATCTCGCGATCTCTATTTCATTATAAAGGTATGAAGTTCTGTTTGATTTTTTGAGTTATTTGCTCACCCCACACAAATTAATTACTGGTGTTGGAGCATCTATATCTTATAAAATAAAAAATAAAATAAAAACACCGTAGATTGACAGTAAGGCTTTAGAACTTTCTAATGATAACTTGTTATCTTCATTAATATTTTAGATAGTAAGATAGCTCCTGCTAACATGGTCACGTCGAGCTAGGCGGGCATGGTTTCAGCAACCAGTCACATGGGCTACTACTACATCCCGCCTCTTTGCCCATTTTGAATTATCCGGGAGTGACGTGCGGTGATGCATTGCTAAGATGGCAGCGGCCTCATTTTCGCTTCAAAACTGCTGTTCAGAACTCTATGGGTGATGTCAAGGACACTACGTCCAAAATTTTTTTAGTCTACGTTCAGCACTTCGAAAGAGCCGTAAAAAAAAGCAGACAAGGACCAACTTCAGTCGATGATCACACTGAGAAAACTTAGTCGGCCAACAAACAAAAACTGTCCGATGTTCCAGGCTTTAAGGTCCTGCCACAGCATTTCAATTGGGTTGAGATTTAGACTTTGACTGAGCTACTGCATTCATTTCTTTTTTAGCCATTCTATTGTAGATTTGCTGGTGTTCTTAAGGTCATTGTCCTGTTGCAACTTGCACAAGCTAATATCGGCACATTTGTCTCTAGAATACTTTGGTATTATGGTATACAAAGGCGTTGACTCAATGACTGAAAGGAGCCTGGGTCTTTTGGCTGCAAAACAAGTCCAAAATCATCACTCCTCCACCATTACCATGCATGACAGTTGGAATGAGGTGTTTGTGTTGATATTCTGTGTTTGGTTTTCACCAAACATGGTGCTGTGCATTGCCAAACATCTCCACTTTGGTCTCATCTATCCATTCCTGGGAAGACTGGCAACTGACTTGAATTTTTTCCACTTGTGAATAATCTCCCTCACTGTATAATGATAGACTTCAGATTGCTTGGAAATGGCTGTATAACCCTTCCTAGATTGATGGCAGCAACAATGTTTCTCTTAGAACAATGTTTCTCTTAGATGGTGCTCTAGACCAGCAAACTGCCAGAACCTCAGCTTTTATAGTAGTTGTTCACGCTTGCTGATAATCAATTAATCAAAAGATATTTGATTAGCAGCACCTGGCTGATACTTACCCTCTTAATTCCTATGGAAGCAATAAGGGTGCTTAGCTTGTCACATATGGCTCCTCCATTTTGGCCTAATTTTATCTGAGGTTGTATTTACCTAAATTTAAGACATGCCAAGTACCAGATTTTTTATGTCCTGATACATAAAACCATGGAATTTAAAAAGGATGTACTTTCTTTTTCTCATGACTGTATCATAAATTGAATCTAAATATGTAGCTCTATAAGCTATATAGTATAATAGTAGTATAAGCTGCAGGTGTAAAATGCGAGACTATCTATTTCCTCCAGGGGGCTTGCATTGTAGGTAAGCTATATGATGTGATTCAAAGTGCTGATTCAATTTTAGGTATTTGTGTATATTTCTATCTTTGCTTTGATTTTTCATGGCATTTTTATTTAGCCTAATGTTCAGCTCTTGTTCATTTATTGGAAAGCAATGTTTTGCTCCATGTGTTATATGAACAGCACCAAGAGTGAAGTTTAAATTGAGTTTCAGTTAATGCTAATCTGCGCATTTCTACTTAGTAATGGGTGTTTCATGGATGTGGACCTTTATGCATCATCTTTTCATAATTACATCAATTTCTTTTCTGCAAACCATTTTGAAGACTATTCAGTGACAGATATGCTTCTTCCCTGCTAACAGAATTTTGTTATAAGAACATTCTCTAAATATTCAGTGTTGGTTCTGGGAACATAAAAAACATCCAGTTTTCTTGACGTTAGAGGAAGGTTTTTTATAAGGTATAATGTTCCTCAAACGTTCTTTCAACCTTCTAGGAACGTTGATCTGTAACATTCCAAAAACATAAAAATGTCCAGTTTCCTTAATGTCAGTAGAATGTTACTTAAAGGTTAGTATGATATTCCTGAAACATTCTTTCAATCATTCAAACACCTGCTGTGAACAAGCACTGAAAGAACACATACTACAACTTTCTTCAGCCACAGCCTTAGATGAACTGAAGATAAAATACATTAAATCACTCAAGATCAAGAACTCCACAAACAGCATTACCAGTTTCACTTATTACTAACCAGACTGACACTATTTTTGTCACACATCTACAGAAGTTCTTATTGAGAATTAACAGAGAATTAGATGTTTGTCTTATTGAAAATGTCTTGTTTATGTCTCCACCATGGGGATCTGTATTTGCTTTAGTTGAGCTCTTTGCCCTTGACTTTTGAGTTGCTTCTTTATCAGCAATTACAGGTGTGTTCAAAACATTCAACATTTCTGCGTTGATAAAGCAATCATCATGTCTGTTTTAATAACAGACAAGTGACTGCATTAAAGTGGTTTAAACAACTGCTTCTTTTAAGTTTTTTTTAACTTTTGTGGAATTTAAATGTTATATGAAGAGGAAATAATAAACTTAAATGATGTGATAAATCATTTGTAACACTGAAGTGATTGTCCAAAACTACTTAAAAGCTAAAAACGACACATAGACATCATCACTCATCATATAAACCTCAACAATGGTGTCAAAAAAAAAAAAAAAAAATTCAGCTGCATAATTATTCTTGCTGCAATGCATGCTGCAGGGAGCCATGAATATGTTTTGTATTCTGGCATGAAGCATGTCACCATTGTTGTGTTTCATATGCCGAATGCTGATGTATGTGAGTATATAAATGACAAGAAAACATGTTTTAAACAAAAAGTTAACAATGAATGATATTTATACACACAGACATCAACATTCAGCATCTGAAACGCAACAAGAGTGTTACAAATTCTTTCTTTTCACATTGGTTACACAGTTTGATGCATCTCAATAGCTTTTCAGTTTCTTAAGTCAACAATTACAGAAAAAAAAGCTGTTATTTAAACCACTTTAATGCAGTCAATCATGTTGATCTGCTTTATCAACGCAGAAGTGGCTGAAGAAAGTTAGTTTGTGTTTTTCTTTTTCTTTCAGTGCTTGTTCACAGCAGGCGTATGAAAGATTGAAAGAATGTTTCAGGAACATCATACTAACCTTTAAATAACATTCCACTAACATTAAGGAAACTGGACAATTTCATGTTCTTGGAATGTTACAAATCAACGTTCCTACAATGTTGAATTTTAAATCAAAATTAAGTTGAAAGAACGTTTGAGGAACATTAAAACGTTCCTCTAACGTCAAGAAAATTGGACGTTTCTTATGTTCCCAGAACCAACACTGAATAATTAGACAACGTTCTTATAACAAAATTGTGTTAGCTGGGTTGTTCCTCACCGCTGTCAGTGAAATTGTACCTACAGAGGATATTCTTACCATTTCATCAGGAGTCTTGATATCTTAGGATCTTGCTGAAACGTAAACTTTTTGGTGGAAAGCTGATTGAAGGTGAACGCTTGTTCGAATGAAAGTTTCTCCTCCGCCATGCTGTCTGTTGTTGTCCACTGGTTACCATGACAACTAAAAAAAAGTCGAGCTCATACGAAATGACGCCCATTTGATGTCGTCAGATGTCTTATTAATAATTTAATTATTTTCCTACACAAATGCAAACTTTCAAAACTGTAAACTTGTCTTGTCTTCTCTATTAAAAAAAAAAAAGAACTGTAAAATTGTACTTGAGCTTGATATCAGTCTCGCCGTTTACAATTTGCTCTGCTTTTCATGTAAAATGTTTGTAATAAAACGGTAATAAAAACGTTATAAAACTTTGTAATACAAACGCCCCTTTTATTTATTTATTTTTTACGTGGTGATTTCTGCATAATCTATGTTACAACTTCATGATATCTGCAATAAAAAAATAGTTTAGTTCTTTAGACTTTGTAGACAAATATATTCAGTAGCCTAATAAAGGCATCCTGAGAAATATTCACAGGAGTAAGTGTGACAACTAGCCCCAGTTTCTTGTTTTGTTATTTAATATAGTTATTTAATATATTTAATATTTTATATAGGATTTAAAATTAACATAAACACTCAGCCGGGTTTTAATGAAAATCTTTTTATCTATGCAATACACAAGCTAAACTTGTTCTACATGACTTTAACTCTTTCCGCGCCAACGTTTTTGATCATTTTTACTATATTTTCACGGCTCCAATATTTGTTGTATGATCATATCTGAACATGCAATACATCAGAGCCTCCTTTAAACAACAACAAAACGTTTTATTCTAACTTTGACCATTCTTTTTTTTTTTATCCACACCTGAATATTGGTAAGTTTCATTTTTAAAAAGAGCAACATTTTGAGCAAAAAGCTGAGAAAATCGCGTTTTTTAGAAGAAGAGTGTTTTTATTCTGTCATGTTCTGGATCTTACAGTGTTTCTGGAAGGAATGCATTTGCGTATGCTGCTCTGGGTCCTGCTGGCTACTGAAAGAAGTGTCACATTTCAGCATCTGGTTTTCATAATACAGGATGTTGTCAAAGTGCAATAAAGCAACAGTATTTTAAAAAATAAAACAGAATTGGTCTGGACACTTTTTGTTGAGGTCAGAACAGCTGTTCGTCTTTTTTGTGAGGATTTGTCCAAAGTAAAAAAGGCAGTCCAGCCCACAGGACAACGCTGGAGACAACTGCCGTCTCACTGAAAAGTGCACAATCTTCACATCTTCACATGTGGAACTGCCACAAAGACCAAAATGATCTGGATTATTTTATTGCTGAATCTTCTTGCTTCATCAACTGAAGTGAGTGTTGGAAACCTTTCCTTTCTGTCAGCTGTAATTAGTGTAGAATATTAAATCTTAAAGTGTTTATTTACATTGTCTTTAAATGGGATACTTGTAATATTTGCTAGAATGCATTAGTATTTCAAAGTATTTTTAGCATTAACATTGTTAAAAAAAACATATACTTCCCTTATGAAAAAGAAGTTTATTCAAGTGTGCTATAGCCTACTAAAAAATAAGTACACTTTCAGTCTACTTTTTATGTACTTCTCAGAAATATACTTATAATTACACTTAACCTGACTTAGACAGAAAGGGCAACGTATATTTGAACTACACATGTACTCAATCTTTAAGATATACTAAAAAGTATAATTAAGTATTCTAAGTATACTTGGCTTGTAGTTGTGTTTACTCTTTTGATTGAGTAGCCTATTAATAGCCTACTTTTTCCACATAGGCTAGTTTTACATATTGTCTCATAAACTTACATTGTTTGAAAATATTGATTTATAAGGAAAACAGATATTGCTATCTGAATGTTTGTGTAGTCCACTAGTGCAATCTACATCAAATCTCTTTCCCCGCTACTGACTGAATTTTCCGGCTACCCATGTTTTCATTGTTATAAGGTAGGGGGCGCTATTACGCATCTTCCACTAGTACAGAATCTCCTGATTAAAACACAGGTGAAGAATAAGCAGAAACAATTGATAGAAGATTGATTACATAAATGTAAAAAAAAGTAATCATCAGAAATGAAACAACATATAAATCAAAACTGCCTAACGTTACCAGGAACGTTACTGAATGAATTGTCGAACCCATGAAGAGGAAATGACTGTGAAGTTTGGGGGTGTTGATGGACATGATTTACTCCATCTGTGTTTTTTGATAATCGTTCTGAATCTGATCCAGGTCTGATCCTTTTTGTTTAAAATGTTGCTTTTTTAATGAAACTTATATATGATAAAAAATGATGCACAAAGCTAAAATGTTTTTAAAATGGAAAGAGTTAAAGTACAGTTAAAGGTATATTTCAAGTATAAAAAAAGAATTGCCTACCTAAATACGGAACATAGTAGTATACTTAAAGTGCAAAAATAATATATAAATAGTAAACTATAGGTATGATATGTTAACTTAAAGAAAACTTAAAAGTATTTGCAGTATAAAACAACTAAACTAGTAGTTTACTGAGAGTACACTTCAAGTGTACTTTCATATACTTAAAATGTGCTACAAGTATTAAAATAGTAAACTACTAGTATACTTATAAGTTCACTTGTAGTACAGATGCAGTACAAATGAGAAATGTATTTGTGAACTAGTTGTGCACTTAAAGATTACTACTGTTACACTTAAAGAACACTTAAACGTATATTTTATGGGCCAATTTAGTCCCACGCAGTATTGAAATAGTACATTACTAGTTACTACTACATTGATATTAGTATACTTACTACATAAAGTATACTTAAGCATTACTTAAAGTTAACTTGAAGTATACTTCTTTTTTGTAAGGGTTACAATAACTGGTAAAGGGTAAATAATTAAATGACATATTTCATGCAATAATAAATTTTTAATACTTTAACAAATATTTTATAAATTATTAATGTTATTTAATGTTTTGTATGATGCAACTCATCTGAATGTGTGGTATATTTTGCTTGTCTTAACAGAATAGTAGCCATACTTATCGCAATGAACCTGATATATTAACTGAGGAGACTGAGTACGTCTCTCTTCAAGGGCAAAAAGAATATTATCACAGAGACGCAGGCAAAGACAAGTGCACTATGCCATGTGAAATGACTGCAAAGCTAATGCGTGATGAAAAACATTCCATGTGCAGTAGGTGTTTCATCTTTTTTTTTTGTGCATACAGTAAAATATTTCCTCCTATTCCTCCTAAATATTTACCACTGCTTTGTAAGCTTTTTGATTTCTCATTTTCTATTTACTACTTTGCTTCACAACTCATTGTGGCAGAGAGTTTTATGCAGTTTGTGTATTTTAGTTAATCTCCAGCATACCATGGTGTCATATACAAGAAACACCAGGAAGCTGATCAGAGATCTCATTGATGAACAGCAGAAGGCTTTGGAATTTCTCTCAAGTCAGGTATTCTAAGATTTCCAAACTTTTAAACCACATATTCTCTTCTGCATTCTCAAACATATTGCTTTGATTTCTATTTTAGATAATGGAGCTCATGGCCAAAGTAAACACACTCAGTTCAGACGTGCAGAGAAGCAACAGTGACATCTTTTCCGTGAAGCCCATGGAGTCCCACGGTAAGATGATTAACATGCTGTCAACGTTTCTGCAAAATATTTATCATCTACACATCCTCATAGTGGATTCCTTTTCATTTCACAGGAAAAGACTGTAGTGATATCAAAGAGACACTAGGTGTCGTTTCTCCAAAAATCCCTAGTGGAATTTATATAATTCAGCCAGAAAACACAGATGTTTCATTTGAGGAAAGTACCTCTGTTTAGTTTTGTTTAAAAATTTCCAACCACAGTTATTTTAAACTAATAGCAAATCAAACATGGATTTAGGTTTACACATGATGAATTAAGTGTCTTCAACTGGCCGTCTAACAGGTGTTCTGTGAGATGGATTACATGGAAGGCGGATGGACAGTAATACAGAGACGGACCGATGGTCTCACTGACTTTAAACGAATGTGGTCACAGTACTTGGATGGATTTGGACACTTACCAGGTACAAAAAGTCAGTTAATTTGTAAATCAATGAATGAATTAACATGCATTGACTTTATCTATGTCTCTGAAGGTGAACACTGGTTGGGTTTGAGGAAGATCTTCAATATTGTGAGTCAGAGGAACACACGTTTCCAGCTGCACGTGTCCCTGGTCTCGCAAGATGATTCCACGGCCTATGCTTCATATGACAATTTCTGGCTCGAAGACGAAACCAAATTCTTTGCAATACACCTTGGCAGATACGCTGGCAGTGCAGGTCAGCCAATGCCAAATATTATTCCCATAACACTTTCCCTTCAAATTTAGCACAGGAAATGCAAATAATATCCACAAATTCCATCTGGGCCTGCAGAAGACCAATTTAATGAGTTGCACAGTCTGGAAACTTAATGAAATCCATATTAACCCTCTTGTGTTCCAGTCATTTTAACCTGGAAAGGAATTTCTTTTCCATGAAAATGTTAATGTTATTGCATTGGACTAAAACTTGCAGACTTTACTTACACAGGGTATATATATATATATATATATATATATATATATATATATATATATATATATACAGTACAGTCCAAAAGTTTTTTTAATGTTTTTAAAAGAAGTTTCGTCTGCTCACCAAGGCTACATTTTTTTTTAATTAAAAATACAGTAAAAATAGTAATATTGTGAAATATTATTACAATTTAAAATAACTGTTTTCTATATGAATATATTTCACAAAGTAATTTATTCCTGTGATGGCAAAGCTGAATTTTCAGCATCATTACTGCAGTCTTCAGTGTCACATGATCCTTCAGAAATCATTCTAATATGTTGATCTGCTGCTCAAGAAACATTTAATGTGTACAATTGTACAAAATATTTGTGTACAATATTTTTTTTCAGGATTATTTGATGAATAGAAAGTTCAAAAGAACAGTGTTTATCTGAAATCTAATCTTTTGTAACATTATAAATGTCTTTACTGCCACTTTTGATTGATTTAATGCATCCTTGCTGAATAAAAGTATTCATTTCTTTAATTTCTTTTCAAAAAAATAAAAATAAAAATTCTTACTGACCCCAAACTTTTGATCGGTAGTGTATAATGCTACAGAAGCTTTGGATTTCAGATAAATGCTGTTCTTTTGAACTTTCTATTCATCAAGCAATCCTGAAAAAAAAGTACCCAACTGTTTTCAACATTGAAAATAATCATAAATGTTTATTGAGCAGCAAATCAGCATATTAGAATGATTTCTGAAGGATCATGTGACACTGAAGACTGGAGTAATGATGCTGAAAATTCAGCTTTGCATCACAGGAATAAATTACTTTGTCAAATATATTTAAATAGTACACAGTTATTTTAAATTGTAATAATATTTCACAATATTACTGTTTTTTTTTTTTTTTTTTTTACTGTATTTTTAATTAAATAAATTTAGCCTTGGTGAGCAGACGAAACTTATTTTAAAAACATTAAAAATCTTAGTGGTTCCAAACTTTTGGACTACACAAAATATATATATATATAAAAATAAATATATATATATATATAAATATATATATAATTTTTGTGTTTTTTGTTACACTTGTGGTGTTCCTAAAACTGCTTATAAATCTCTCATTATGCTGTATTATTGCCATACATTGGATTCAGTCTTTTTATTAACTTTAATAAAACTTTTATTTCCATTAGGACAGGGTTTTGTATTCCTTTTTCCTTTTAGCTTTGTTCTATGGCTGCATTTAACTCAACTTTTTATGCCCTCGCTAACTCCCCTCTGTCTTGTTTACCTGGATGTACATCATTAATATGTTGCATAAGTGCCTACTACTGGTGGAACCCTTGCAAATGGTTTAAATGGAACACCCTAAGCCCTTGACACTTTTGGGTAAATAAATGCGAATGCTGCGAGTTGCTAATGTAATGTTACAATTGTGTTGTGGTCCATGGATCTTCCTGAAGTGTACATGAGAAGACTACAAAATCGAGGGGTTGAGTATCTGTCCAAATAAACGTACCTCATCCACTTGATGAAGTTGAATGCACTTCAAAATGGCGGCAGGTATTCCCCCAAGGGGGGAATTGATGGTTCCATGAAGAACATATAACATCCATAGAACTTTTCCATTCCATTCCACAAAAGGGTTCTTTATACTAGAAAACTGTTGTTTCAAGCTCAAATCAATGAGGCCTATGATCAGTCAGTTCCAAAAAAGAAATACAAAACCAGTGCTAAATGAAAAAAACAAGTTGGCAAAAATATTGAATTTGGTGATAATACAGCATAATGATTTACAAGCAATTTAATTCACCCAAAAATGAAAATTCTGTCATTAATTACTCACCCTCATGTCGTTCCAAACCTGTAAGAATGGTTAGTTTATTAGTCAATAATTACTCATTCTCATGTGAACTTTTGTTTATCTCTGGAATGCAAATGAAGATCTTTTTGATGAAATCTGAGAGCTTTCTGTCCCGACAGCCTACGCAATTGACGCTTCATCAAAGTTTCAATTGCGTAGACTGTCTATGGAGGGACAGAAAGTTCTTAGATTTCATGAAAAAGATCTTCATTTGCATTCCGAAGATGAACAAAACTCCACATGAGGATGAGTAATTATTGACTAATGAACTAACCATTCTTACAGGTTTGGAACGACATGAGGGTGAGTAATTATTGACTAATGAACTAACCTTTTAAAAGTCCAGTTCGGAGCAGCAAATTAGGTGAAGGGTTCTCAAAACAGCTCAAGAATTAAAATGTGTCTCTATTTCTCTCTCTGCAGGTGATGCTTTTCGAGGGTATGACCAAGAGCAGAATCAAGATACGGCCCCTTTCAGTACCTCTGACGTTGACAACGACGGCTGTTCTCCATTCTGCACGTTTGCTGATAAAGCTGTTGAGAGCTGCAGTGAGAACCAGAACAACACTGGATGGTGGTTTAACAAGTGTGGCAAGGCAAATTTGAATGGCTCACCTTTGGACCAAGATCTCTCCACCCAATCACATATCCACTGGGACACCTGGACCAAAAATGGCACGCTTGTCAACATCAAATCAGTGACTATGAAGATCAGGAGAGTCGAGATCCCGAATTTAAAATAAATCCATGAAGATTCTGAAGATGATGTGTTAAAATGGAAGAAAATATCCCTTGGAGTCAAATGGGAATAAAACTTTTGGCATGTGACTTAGGCCACTGTGCCTTTTAATCCTGGGTCAGAGCCCAACATATTCCTACTAATCTTTTCATTGTTATGAATGAAGGGAATTGTGTTATTACACGGCTAGATTAAACCAAATAATTCAGTCTGAAAGAAACTGTCAAACTATCAGCACTTGAAATTCCCAGAAGCACTTTTTTTTAATTGACTGTTGTACTTAGTTTGCATGAGACATTAGATTTTATTCAAAACACTCAAAGCCTGTTTCTGCCTCAGAGCAAAGAATGAAAAGGTTGTTGAGATAAAGTTTGAAATAAAGCAATATAAAATAAAATAAAAGAATTTAGTTTTTTATTTTACAAATTCTATTGAAGACATTGTGATTGACTGTAAGACAGTGTGAAATATAAAGTTGTGAGAGTTATGAAAGTCACAATATAGTCGCATAGTCGCACTCTGCAAGATTTAAAGTTGCAATTACAGAAACAGTTGCAGTTGCAAGATACAAATTCACATTGTTGGATATAAAGTAGATACAAGTTTCCATACAAAACATAGGTGAATTCAGGTTAATTGGGACACTTTAATTACAGATGTGATGAAAAGCACTCAGTTGACAGTAGAGCCCAAAGAACAGTTAATGCTAAACGTATGGACTGTCATGAGATCTCACTTGAAGACGTGGGTGGCCTGTTGTTTGTCCTGATTCATTGGAGGACAGAGATAATTAACACGCTTAAAATAAGCTGCGTAGTGTGTGGGCCGCTATTAGTTTCGCTGTCCTTGGGTAAATATGTCAGTCGTTACGTGTGTATATGTTAAACCATCTGTACTATGTCTATTTAGAGCAAAGAATCTTGCCAAATTTTGTCCTGCCAAAGACTAAACAGAAAGTCCAGTTCTGCTGAAGCATTTCATGAGTAGGACCTTGCCCTGGGCCTATTATGTGGGAGTCACTGTGAGAGAGAGGAGGGAACCAGATAACATTGAATACCATGATATGAACATGAGAATTTGGTATTTTTTGGTATTGCACAAAAAAGGATGATTATTTTAAAGGAGTAATGTCCTTGCTCAGACATAAAACTCTCCCGTGCTTAGAAAGCAAAGCTTCTTCCCTACTCTACATATATCCATCCACTCATTTATGGAAAAAGAGCTGCAAATAATGGCTCATTCTGAAATCATCATCGTTATGATGTCACAACTATGACACATTCAGGGGCATCATGTACCTATTCATTTTTCTTTTCTTTTTTTTTTTTGCCTCACTTATATCCTTGATATGAGCATTAAACATTTTAAAAACATAAGGTATGTTAGACTATTTATATTTCATTTACATAATTTATATGAAGATGGGATTTTAATTTTAAAGGGTTATGAATGTAAAATTCTGTCATTAATTACTCACCTTCATGTCTTTCCAAACCTGTAAGACCTTCATTCATCTTCGGAACACAAATTAATATATTTTTAATGAAATCTGAGAGCTTTCTGTCCCTTCATTGACAGCCTGCATCTACCATTTTCAAGCCCCAGAAAGGAAGTAAAGAGATAATTAATGTAACTCCATTAATTAAGGTGACTCCAGTGGTTTAATCTCAATTTTATGAAGTGATGTGAGTGCTTTGTTTGTGCAAAAAACATAATTTACCACTTTATTTACAAAATATTTATCTCCAATGCGTTCACGAGAGCACAGTGTAAGCATATATATATTAAACATTAAAAATGTTAGATTTTGATGTTTTGGAAGGAAATGCTGTATTTATTTATAAATATCACTTCAATCTTCAGTTAAATTGCATTTAAACTCCACTTGATTTAGTATTGAATAGGCATAACTATTAACATATGACCACAATAATTAATGAATGCTTATATAACTCAACCACTCTAGTCTAAACTCTGATAGAAGACAGTGATGCGGGTACATGGAGATTTGCCAATCCTAACAGATCATTTATGTATAAAATTCTAAAAGTTACAGTAGTAAAAACAGCTTGCATAACTTTTAGGATCAGAGAGAGGATGGGAAATGGTCATGTAAAAATAAATTACAACTGTTTTGATGCAAGAAACCATGTTAAAGGTTTTGTATGCCACAAAAGTCTAGCCTCTTTCCAATGATTTACAGACTTTAAGTTTTAAACTTTAAAAAGATGTTTTAATATTAACCACAATGAAAAATGTGATCCAACTATTTATAAGAGAAAAAATGTTTTGTTAACATTTTAAGGTTTCATTTTATTAACATTAGTAAACCACATTTGTGAAAAAAAGAAAAAGAATGAAAAAATGAAAAAAACTTCTACAGCACATATTAATCTTAACCACAACATTACTGGTAACACTTTACAATAATGTTCAGTTAAACAGTAGTTAATAAATGAATTAACATGAGCAATACATTTGTTACTGTATTAACTAATATTTGCTAATGTATGTAATTAGCAAACAATATTATATTATAATATTATGTTTTGAAATCAGCCATCATTTTGGTGAACCAAAAA
This sequence comes from Chanodichthys erythropterus, assembly GCF_024489055.1. NCBI lineage: Eukaryota > Metazoa > Chordata > Actinopteri > Cypriniformes > Xenocyprididae > Chanodichthys > Chanodichthys erythropterus. The sequence goes on along the minus strand of NC_090242.1, from coordinate 22,944,411 downwards.
TATTCTCGTCACTTTATAGTATTAATATTGAACCACTGAACGAACATGAACTGATTTAGATATGTTTTTAGTACCTTTATGGATCTTGAGAGAGGAAATGTCATTGCTCCCTATGCAGGCCTCACTGAGCCATCAGATTTCAACTAAAATATCTTAATTTGTGTTCCGAAGGTGGAACGGCATGAGGGTGAGTCATAAATGACAGAATTTTCACTTTTGGGTGAACTAACCCTTTAACTAACATTAGCAAAGATAAATAAAAGCTGTAAAAATATTTTGTTCATTGTTAGTTCATTTCAGTTAATTCAATAATTGTAACAAATGAAACCACTAGCACTTTATTTTACAGTTCTGTCCCCCATGTACATACAATGTACATATTACAGTAATTGGGTAATAATTTGGTAATAACTAGGTACTAACCCTGCACCTACTAACCTTAAAGGTACAATTTGTGATATTTTTTTCCGCTAGAGGTCGCTAGAAGCCTATTCAAAACAAAGGCGTAGTTTGATGACGCCAAGTTTTAGAGCGGAAATTTGGGTCAGTCTCCATCTCAACGGACGGTGCAAAAGAATAGGGATTGGAGTCTGGAAGAACTCATGTTCGTGGATGCGATTATTAACGTTACTGTAGTATGAAGCAGAGCAGGACCGAGTGTTGCGGGAGCTGAACGAGGAGCTGGAGCGATTGATCAACACACGCCTCACGAGCAGCGGGACTTTTATTATGACACAGTCGCCGCTTCCGCTTTTCCGGTCATGAGTTTACGGGAGCTGTCCTTGTCGAAAGAACCAGCGGCAGATGGTAAACAGTAATTATGTTCCATAAATAAGTAACACAATCCACCATAAAACGTGCAAGAAGTAAATAAGGAACTGCTTGAAGCAAGCTAGTGGTTTGCTGGACGCTAGACGTCATTGACAGGCGACTGCACTGCCCCGTGTCACTGTTTAGAATGGGAATTTTCTCATGATTTACAAGTAGTTGAAAACATTAGAGATATTGTTTGTAATCAGCTGGACAAAATATATAACACTAGCCTAGTGGTTTTTGGATATTTTACTGCAAAAATTTTACATATTGTACCTTTAACCCCTTAACCCCTGGTTTTGCGCACTCTGCACTTTATTTGTGGCCTCTGGACAATTATACAATGTGAGATTTTTTTTGTGTGTGGATCTTATTTGTTTTTTGTTCAACAGAAACTATATGCAAAACTGTACTGCAGCAAGCCTTGGGCCGAGGGCATTTAGTTAATAAAAATAGTCTAAAAACAGTCACTCTGATGGTCATCAGTATCGAGGCCTATCAACATGAGAATAGAAACAAGACAGTGGCTTCCCATGACTCACTGTGTGGGTTACCTTTTGACCCATTGGTTTGGCTCACATACTCAGTTAGACGTTTGTGGGCAGTATTCTGACCACTGCAGCACGTACACATTTAGTCATGTGGGTTTACTATATACATATACACATAGACATACAGACACACACACACACAGACATAGATGACTGTGTGAGAAAGAATGGCAGAAAGAGGCAAAATAAAAAGAATCAAAAGTGTGATGTTGCCGCTGACGATTGGTCAGTCCGGAATTCCATTGAAGGCTTTTCCCACAGTTTACAGAGAGCTGGACATTCGTAATGAACACACAGGATGTAGAGGTTTATTGGGAACACTGAAATAGACCCAAAGGGATCCTACATCTGCACTCCCTCACTGAGTTTTGATTTTAGAAGCTGGAAGCAGATTTTAATCATGATTCCTAATACAACCAGAGAGGAATATACAGCGACAGGGATATTTTGAAAGGTGACGGACTTGCACATGGCATTTCTGTGATTTCTTCAAATTCTTCATACTGAAAATGTTACTAATCAAGAAAATGAATGGATTTTGTTATCTGTCTAATGTTGAACTTAGGACTACATGCTTTCAATTTCATTCAGTTTGAGCAAATAAACGGAGCAAGGAGGAAAACAACTCATTTTACAGGTTTTGTTAACCAGCATGAAGATTGTTACATTCTTCATTAATAGCCAATGCGTGGAAAAGAGCAGTTAAAATTCCTCAGTGCTCTGCACTATCTCAAGACTTAAACGGGAACATAACAAAGGCTGTAGAGGATAGTGACTTGCCAGTGTGTAGCGCACACTCAATCACTCACAGCTGGATGTTTGGATAACACGATGTGTTAGCTTTGGTGTATTCACATTTAAGACGTGAACTGCCTCAGTTGAAAGTATGAATCAAAGGAGACCTGTTCTGGAAGATAAAAATCAATCAAAGTATCACACAATTGAAAAGAGGAACAGAAGTAAAGACAATCTACTGATGAACGAAGACTTTGGTGAGGACTCTTGTGGCAGTTATGGATACTACCATGGGTGAGTTGGTCAAGGTTTTGTGTACTGTATGTTTAGTTGGCATTGCCTTCTGAGATAATATGTAGTTCAATGTACCGACCGGAAACTGTCACTCAGTTTAATGTAATATTTATGCATTGTTTTGCTCATTTATAATGCCTGTTTTCATTACACAGGCTCATTAGAAGCTAGTTTAAAAGTTTATCATATATAAGTGACTGGCATGAATTAAAGGATTAGTTCAGAATTTAAATTTCCTGATAATTTACTCACCCCCATGTCATCCAAGATGTTCATGTCTTTCTTTCTTCAGTTGAAAAGAAAGTGGGTTCAGTGGGGTTCACCAGGTGGAAGGACCAAATTGCAGTTTCATTGCAGCTTCGAAGGGCTCTACGCAATGCCAGATGATGAATAACGCTCTTATCTAGCGATTGGTCATTTTCTAAAAAAATAAAAATGTATATACTTTTTAACCACAAATGCTCATCTTGCATTGCAATGCGATACGCATTACGTTGAAAGATCACGCTAATTTTCTACTCCTACTTCAAAATTGTCCGATATTGTTGTTTTACCTTTTTTTGTTAAGGGCGTTTACCGACACTGGATCGGTACTTCCGCCGTGACCTTTGTAACGTGATTACGTCATGCGTGCGGATCGCAGAGCTGTAAAGATAAATAAAAATGTATATACTTTTTAACCACAATTGCCAATCTTGCACTGCTCTGCGCCACACATTACATTGAAAGGTCACTCGGAAGTACCGCGGTAAGGCTAAAACTCCATCTAATTTTCTACTCCTACTTCAGTTTTACCTTTTTTTTTAGCTTAATCTTTGTATGTTCGCTTTGTAGTCACTGGATCGGTACTTCCTTCTGTGTCACACATTACATTTGTAACGTGATTACGTCATGTGAGCAGATCGCAGAGCTAGTGCTAGACGAGCATTTGTGGTTAAAAAGTATACAATTGTTTTGTTTTTTTAGAAAATAACCGATTGTTTCGTTAAATAAGACCCTTATTCCTCATCTAGGATCACATAGAGCACTTTAAAGTTGCATTGAAACTGCAATTTGGACTTTCAACCCGGTGAACCCCACTGAAGTCCACTATATGGAGGAAAATCCTGGAATGTTTTCCTCAAAAATCTTAATTTCTTTTCGACCGAACAAAGACAAACATGAACATCTTGGATGCCGTGGGGAAGAGTAAATTATCAGGAAATTTTCATTCAGAAGTGAACTTTAATTTAAATAACATGTTTAGCACAGCTAAGGCTACCAAAAAATGTTTGCAAATATTTGTATGTATGAATAAATGAATGATAGCCTATTACTGTAAACAATAGCCAACATAATTTCACACAGACCTAATTTGTATTATTCAATGCCATATTAATTATGAAATCCATAAATAAAATGCTAATACATATATATATTTTATATTTTTAATCGTAGAGAGAACCTGGCCCGTCAGGCGCTACCCAAGAGCCGAAGGCAGGCGGTACGAGGGGCAGCTTACATGTTCAATGCTCATCCTAACAGCCTAACACCTGTAGAGGAACGTTTCCTTGATGCTGCCGAGTATGGAAATATACCTGTCGTGCGCCGGATGCTCGAGGAGATCCCTGAGCTGGATGTTAACTGTGTGGACTACATGGGCCAGAATGCATTGCAGTTGGCAGTGGCAAACGAACACTTAGAGGTAACAGAGCTCTTGTTGAAGAAAGACAACCTGTCGCGTATTGGGGATGCACTATTGTTAGCCATCAGCAAAGGTTACACCAGGATTGTCGAGGCCATTTTGAGCCACAAAGCTTTCGCCGACTCTAAGAGACTCACAGCGAGCCCCAGTCAGGCTCCGATGCACGATGACTTTTTTGCGTATGACGAAGACGGCACGCGCTTTTCTCATGACGTCACTCCAGTCATTCTAGCATCTCACTGTCACGAATACGAGATCGTGCACATTCTCCTGGGAAAGGGTGCTCGCATTGAGCAGCCACATGACTACTTTTGTGCCTGCGACACCTGCAATTACCATCAAAAGTACGATTCTTTTTGCCACTCCCGCTCGCGTATCAATGCCTACAGAGGATTGGCCAGTCCAGCGTACCTCTCTCTGTCCAATGAGGATCCTGTGCTGGCTGCTCTGGAGCTCAGCAATGAGCTCGCCTCCTTGGCCAATATTGAAAAGGAATTTAAGGTATAGCTATAAAATCCTATTGACAACCAAAACTGTTCGACATCTAAAGAGAAAGTTCTCACAAAAATGAAAATTCTGTGATTATTTACTCACATTCGATTTGTTCCAAACCTGAAGAATGTACTGGCAATTGTTTTCTATGTAAATAAAGTGAAAGTGAGCACAGTAGAATATAGTCACAATAGTCTTCTGAAGTTATACACATTTCTGTGATGAGCTCTTGTGCACTTGTAGAGTAGCCTACTTCAAATCTTAAAATTATATTTATCTTTCAGATAAAGTGATCGATTATAACTTAACCGTAATGTTATTTGGTATTACTCAATATTTACATATATTTTAAATGTACTAAATTGCAACTTCACCATAACAAATATAGTTAAATACATGACATAGATGTTTCAAGAGAAATTACATTAAAACATATTTAAGTTTACCATAAATGCCTGTCAGTACATTCATTAGTACACTTAACCCATATTTCAAAGACATAAAGATATAATCAAGTCTTACTTAAAGGTAGTTCACCCAAAAATGAAAATAATGTAATTTATTACTTACCCTCATGCTGTCCCAAACCTGTAAGACCTTCGTTCATCTTCGGAACACAAATTAAGATTTTTTTGTTGAAATCTGATGGCTCAGTGAGGCCTGCATAGCCAGCAATGACATTTCCTCCCTCAAGATCCATTAATGTACTAAAAACATATTTAAATCAGTTCATGTGAGTACAGTGGTTCAATATTAATATTATAAAGCGACGAGAATATTTTTGGTGCGCCAAAAAAAAACAAAATAACGACTTATTTAGTGATGGCCGATTTCAAAACACTGCTTCAGGAAGCTTCGAAGCACAATGAATCAGTGTATCGAATCATGATTCGGATCGCGTGTCAAACCGCCAAACGCTCCAAAGCTTCCTGAAGCAGTATTTTGAAATCGGCCATCACTATATAAGTCGTTATTTTGTTTTTTTGGCGCACCAAAAATGTTCTCGCCACATTATAATGTTAATATTGAACCACTGTACTCACATGAACTGATTTAAATATGTTTTTAGTACATTAATGGATCTTGAGAGAGGAAGTGTCATTGCTGGCTATGCAGGCCTCACGGAGCCATCGGATTTCAACAAAAATATCTTAATTTGCGATTAACAAAGGTCTTACGGGTGTGGAACAGCATGAGGGTGAGTAATAAAAAAAAATATACTTGCACATAATTGCATTTAATATGAATGTAAACTATAATACATTTTCATTTAATTGCAATTTACATGCAACATTACATTACATTCAGTTCACACTTAAGTACATTTTTTTTAAAGTATATTATTTCTGTGTCATAAAGTGTACTTCTTTACTTTTCACGAGGACAGGCTGAAATTTAAGTAATTTTTCATTGAAATTCTCAAATGTGTCAGCAGGTTTGACAACAGTGCTATGTGACCACCAATCAACAATTGTGTGTCACATGAACAAATGCCATGATGCATCTTTGAATATAAAAGTGCACATGAGATATGACAACTACAGTCAGGGCCAGATTTACCTCATATTGTAACATATGCAAAATACATTTCTGGGCCTGCTCAATACCCCACCGGTACTACATACTGTATATCGTCGCTGTTGGATGGAAACCTCATATGCCTAAAACCGTTACTTTTAAAATAGGAAATAGGTATTTTTTAATTAAACACTGTCAACGTTGTTGCTGTGGCTTTATATATGGTCACAAACATGCATATGTCATTATATTATTAACATTCTACCAAAAACAAGTTTACAAGGTTTTTGACCACTGAATTTCAGAGAATGTCGAACATACGCCTATGTGTTTTGTCCATCATTAGAATGGCCGCATCATTATCAACTTATAGGTTATAAAGTTTATTGTAGCTACATGTGGGTGCTCATTTTTTCTGTCATTTGGCCAAAATCTCATGTTATTAAAGATGAAGTGCTATGCACAGGCTAAGACAGTACAGTTACTAGCTATGACTCGATGACAAATGCTAAACTAAGACACATAAAACACTTATGTTTAGTGTTTCTTTATTCAAAGAACCAGTTCTTTATTTTCCCCTGCATCAGGGTTGCCAGGTTTTCACAACAAAATCCACCCAATTGCTCCTCAAAACTAGCCTAATTGCATTTCAGGGGGGTCCCACGGTAAAAATGCTTTCTGGGGTTTTTTTTGGAGGGGCTCCCTTGGTAAAATTTGCATTCCAGGGGCTGAATGTCATGTTATTTTGGGTCGATTCAACCCGCGGACATGAAAAACAACCCGCGCCAACAGTGTAAAAGTAGCCTTATTGGCAACTTGGCAACACTGCCCTGCATTGTAAACAAGCAGAGATTGTACAAACTGTGTGCAGCACTTCATAGAGGTGGGTGGAGTTATGAAGTATGATCAACAGTTTGAGGATCCAATGGAGGTTTCATAAGTTAAATATTTGCAAAACCCACAGACAGACATAAAGGGTGACCAATAGTTATGATTTATGAAAAAAATGACAAAATATGGAGATACAAGGTTTGTCCCCGATATTTAAAATGTTGTTAATTTATAGAGTAATTATCTTACAGTGTTATACTATTAGAGTGAAATAGAAAAAAAAAAAAAAAAAAAATCCTTATTGTAATTGCCCCCTACAATGGCTATGCATCCGGCCCTGAATACAGTGGAAGAAAAGATAACCAATTAAATGTTTTCATCACAAAAATCAAACTTGGAATATAGAGCACAAGTTGGACTCATTGTATGATCGCTTTTTGCTGGTTTGTTGCCATTACAATCTTCAACGTTTCTCTTTTTGAGAAGAATCCACAGAAGAATTCTCACAGAATTTTCATTTTGGGTGAACTATTCTTTCAAAAATGTAGAAAGATTGCATCTTCTTTCTAATGACTATCTTCCTCAGAATGAATATAGGAAACTTTCTATGCAATGCAAAGACTTTGTTGTGGGGCTTCTGGACCTGTGCCGGAGCACAGAGGAAGTGGAAGCCATTCTGAACGGCGAAGAAGATGAGACTTTAGAACTGCCTGGCCGACCAAGTCTCTTTCGCTTAAAACTCGCAATAAAGTACGAACTGAAAAAGGTAAATATAAAAAACAGAAATCTTATAATCTGCCTTCTAATTCTATCATAAAACCCTTCTTCTTGTCCCAAACAGTTTGTGGCCCATCCTAACTGTCAACAACAGCTCTTATCAATATGGTACGAAAACCTGCCCGAACTCAGGCAGCAGACCACAGCCATTAAGTTCTTAGTGGTTTTAGGTGTTGCAATGGGACTCCCCTTTCTAGCTATGGTGTATTGGGTGGCACCGTGCAGCAAGGTAAGTATGTTCACACAGAGTTACGCTGTTTACTTTCGAACACTAGTGAAAACCAGATGTATTGAATAGCAAACATACAGTACATGTCTAAAGAATAAAGCAAAGGCTTTCATCCACTGAAATCTTTAGTCAGTAAGACTGTTCCCATGCTTGTAAATTATAGCAGTGCTTAAAATATCCACCGTATCCTATGAGTCATAATAATAAAATTGATAAGCATATCTGGCTGATAAGCAGTAATGTACAAACATACAGTAGAAGAATGCGTCCACAGCACATGAAATCTTTTGTTTATCACACCACAATCAGTAAAAAATGCTGTTACCAACAGATGGGAAAGATCATGCGTGGCCCTTTCCTTAAGTTTGTGGCACACGCGGCCTCCTTCACTATTTTCCTTGGCCTTTTGGTCATGAATGCTGCAGACCGCTTTGATGGGACAAAGCTGCTTCCAAATATGACCATTCATGACTATCCGACGCAGCTGTTTCGTATGAAAACAACTCCCTTTACGTGGATGGAAATGCTCATCATTTCCTGGGTCATAGGTTTGTTTCTGACTGATTTTTAACAAGTCAAAGGTTATTACTCTACTACAATCTGTATTTAGAGAATGAAATGTACAGTTCATTTCCATGTCCTAGGACAAACAGCTTGGTGCAACATTCATTACTATGTTATTATGTCCTTCTCTCAGGGATGATTTGGGCAGAGTGCAAGGAGATCTGGTCTCAAGGTCCAAGAGAATATCTTCTTGAGCCTTGGAATTTGCTAGACTTTGGAATGTTGGCCATTTTTGTGGCATCCTTCATCTCAAGGATAATGGCTTTCTGGCATGCATGTGTAGCACAACGCTATGTTGATGAGCACTACACAGATTTAACCAATGTAACTTTGCCTTTTGAGGTGGGATACTTCCAGTTGGGTGAGTCATCTAGGCTAGATTTCACTTCCCGACAAAATTACAATGTAACTCAACGAGCGATCTGCATAAAAAAATCTTTTTTATTCCAGCTCGGATCGACTGGCTCCCGTCTGATCCTCAGTTAGTTTCAGAGGGCTTGTACGCTATTGCAGTGGTCCTGAGCTTTTCTCGAATTGCGTACATCCTGCCAGCGAATGAGAGCTTTGGACCCTTGCAGATATCTTTGGGACGAACTGTGAAGGACATCTTCAAGTTCATGGTTATCTTCATCCTGGTCTTTCTGGCTTTCATGATTGGAATGTTCAACCTCTACTCATATTATCGGGGTGCTAAACAGAATGACGCTTTCACAACGTGAGTACAAATATATATTCAAATATACCGACACCAAACTTTTGAACGGTAGTGTGACATCTCGAACATTTGGTAGCTGGCAAAATAAACTCATCTCTTATCTACTTTCCTTGGTTTAAATGTCCATCAATACATGTCTTATCTTTTGTAGTGTAGAAGAAAGCTTCAAAACATTGTTTTGGGCGATATTTGGCCTTTCTGAGGTCAGATCAGTAGTCGTGAACAATGGACACAAGTTCATCGAGAACATTGGCTATGTTCTCTATGGAGTTTACAATGTGACAGTGGTCATTGTCCTACTCAACATGCTCATTGCCATGATCAACAGTTCCTTTCAGGAGATTGAGGTACTTTGTCTTCTCAGTTTTACTTCTTCATATTTCTTTCTAAGAGCTGCTGACATTATAAATCTTTGTACAGCAGATCAGGTTTTTGGATACTATGGAAAAAAACGTAATCTCTATTCTCTTCAGGATTGGATAATTAATTTGACTGCTTAGTTTTGTTTTAGTAATGTTCTTCGCACATCTCTTACCTCTGCATATCTGTATTGATTCATTTGTCGCTTCAGGTATCCAAAACATAAGTGTTTCTTGATGTCTTGCAGGATGATGCAGATGTGGAGTGGAAGTTTGCCCGGGCCAAGCTCTGGTTCACCTACTTTGAGGAGGGCAGGACTCTCCCTGTGCCTTTTAACTTGGTTCCCAGTCCCAAGTCTGTTGTGGGTCTGGTGATGGGGGCTAAAAGTCTCCTGCAGGAGCTTTTTGACAGACACAAAGCCATTATGAAGGGGTCTGAGCTTAGTGAGGTGAGGCAAATCCACTCTGATTCTGCATTAGAGTAAGCTGATTTGTATCATTCGTTTACAATCACAATAAACAAATCTATTTATGTTGCTCTTGTGATTTGTTGGATCATAATTAAGTTGGGGCAGAGCAAAACTTGCAGGGACAAGAATCTTTCAAGCTCCAGTCGATATCAGGCATGTTTACTTTTTTTGATATTCTTGACTGAATATTTATAATAGATCTGAATATGGTTGAACTTACTTCATTTGATCTGTACAGAAAATTATGAAGCGTCTCGTTAAGCGATACATCATCAAAGCTCAAAATGACAAAGAATGTGATGAAGTCAATGAGGGTGAGTGTGTGTATTTAAAATTTCTTTAAAGGAATAATTCACCAAAAAAATGGTCATGGTCACTATTAACTCATTAATGGCTGAGCAAAAATTTGAAAAAAATTAAGCAAAGCGGTCCAGAACAACAAGAGAATGATTGATTTTTTGATTAAATTTGTTTGAATATACTCAAAGTTTTCATAATTAAGACTGAAGACTGCTGTGTTACAGGTGAATTGAAGGAGATTAAGCAGGACATTTCAAGCCTTCGCTATGAGCTGCTGGAGGAAAAGTCACACAACATGGAGGAGCTTGCGAAGCTAGTGAGGACACTTGAAACAAATCTCTCTCAGGACTGCTTGATATTAAAGTCTAATTGAGGAAGTCAGAAAACAGTGTTTTTTTTATTGTACATAAGCATATAATTAACTATTTATCAAGCAAGACAATTTGCACAAGGACTACATGTGGTTTCACATGCTTCTCTGCCTTGGCCTTCTGGTTTAACAGAAAAAAGAACAACTATTGATCTTTCTGTGACTAAAAAAGTGAAATTCTGTGTTTCTGTTTTGCTATACATTACTGAACAAAAGTTTTTTGTATGATACATATGCACAATTTACTGTTAAAGATTATTTCTGTTAGTACGTACCCTTCAAAACTAATTCACATACAACAACAACAACAAAAGTTAATTCTTTTTTACTTTTACAATTTGATATTTATTTCTGTTAGTCTATTTTTCTATTTTTTATAGACACATTTTATATACATATGTATTATATTTATATATTATATTTATATAATCTATGTAATTTGTTTCTATAAACAATGCTCATCCTACAGAATTATAGGTAATAATGCTAGGCGAACAATTTTCTGTTGCTGGAAATTACCTCTAATGACGTGATCACATTATCAGATATATCAACATCATTTTCCCTCGCTTACATAAAGTTCTGTTCAAACACAAAATGTTTAATGATTTTTCTTTGTATCGAGATAAACTGTAATGGGACAGCCCACTTTTTCAATATGTCATGTTCCTTTTCTCCACAGGGACTCTTGAGGCATATTACCTAAAGAGTTACATTATTTCTCCTTTTTGTATAACAAAAGAATTTCTGTTCAGAAGGTCACAGTTAAGTCTCCAGCTAAGCATGAGACAAACTCAGGAACATTTATGTTATGCAAATTAAAAATATCACAGAGTTATGGTGAGAAAGTAAGGCCATGTTTTCACAAAATGCTCCACAGAGAATTGAAAAATAAAGAATGCAGCGTGCTTCATGAATCAGAGCCACTTTGTTTGACTCTGCTGACACAATAACACAAGCTGCCAAGTTGGCAAAGCTTTGTTTAACCAGAGCAACACAAACCTTTAGATAAAGCCTATCCAGAATAATAGCTATATATATATGTAAAAGCTATTACAGTCAGTAATTTTATACACTTGAATGGTAAATCTTTGATGTCCTTGCTGTTCACATGTTGTAACGTCAATTGCAACACTGTAACTGAATTTCCTTTCTGGAAATCACTTTGCTGGTCTCCCCTGGACTTTTTGTTAAAGGTCCTTAAGATTATGACATCAGAGATAGTATCTCATATCCGTCGACAGTACAGGAAAAAAACTTTTTTTTACAAGCAACTGATACCACAGGAGAATTTAACTTATGAAAATACTTGGGGATTCCAAGGATACCATCAGATATTGTTTTTTTTTGGTAATAATGTGGGTCATACTGATGTACAGTACAAAGGCAAAGTGAAGTAATGTTTTCAAATGTCTAAATCTGGAATTTTTTGTAATTTTTCATGTTTTCTCAACAGTGTAAAATGCAAAGCAGGTCTAAACTGTGAATGCCTTTTAGGTTTGAAATGATTTGGCTGATGATGGAGACAGACAGACGGACAAAAGAACAGTTCAAAACACAATCATGGTTTCAGTAAATAAACAACATTTTATTAGTTAAAAATGCTTTATAAAAAAAACCATCAAACATTAAATTACTTTGTGAATGATGTTAATAATCAGTATAATAATCTATATAACAATTATTTTTTTTCCATTTCAAGGTATAGAAATGCTAAACCAGTGTAAAATAAAATACAGCAGAGCCATTACTTGGAAAAACTGCATTTTTTCATGAGCACAAACTAAAATTATAACTGACACACTACAAAATTGAACACTGTCAGAAGTATTTTGTCTTTTTTTGATTGTACTTCATAAAACAAAATCTACATTACATTTAACTATTGAAAGAACACTTTTTTGCCAAACGCCACAAATTTGACAGTATATTAGTGTATAATAAAATAAGTATATAAGAAACCTTTTTTTGGCTCGTAAAGTCAGTTCATTCAAGATATATATTTTTTTTAAATTTGGGGGGAAAATTTAAAGACATGAAAAGGTTCTTATAAAAAAAACACTATTTAGAGGCACAGATTTTCGCTTTAAACTTTTGAAATTGTATGGAATAACAGTGAATGGCAACTCCTTGATTTCACCTAAAAGATTGAACAATTACTGAAATGAAAGATGACCTGCATCTACCAAAAATGGTTGAACTTTTGGTATCACTGAAAAGATCAATAAAACATACTACTAATTTCACATGTCACATTGGGCAATACAGTATCTTCTTCTACTTAATATGGTTGCTAATTAATGCATTTGGCACAGGTATAATTCTCCCTCTATACATTTCCTTCAGAGCCGTACCGCAACACCGATCAGAGTGTTATGAGCTCATGTCTACAGTTTTTAACTATCAGAGCCCATTAGCATTATGAGCCACATATAAATATAGAAAGTATGTTAATACATTCAACTGCATGTACCTAGATGGTAATAAAATCTACTGTACATTTAAGACAAAGGTGATATTTACATCCTGAACAAACTTTATCAAATGCGATGGTTAATGTACTGGTTATAATACTACTAAATACTATAATGCTTCGCAAAAACGATTTACATACAGTAAAGCAGCAATGTACATTTAAATGGTCCCTTTTTTTGCAGAAATGAACACCATGGATACCATGGACTTTTGCCTTTTTTTGGCCCCATCAGAAGAACGCCACATAATTCTCTGGGATAAGTCCAGTTCTGCCGTCATATGTAGCTTGGAGCCAGCCAGGTTCCACTGAAGCATACACTGCATGGACATTAAGACAAACACATAACAATGAAGAGTTAAATTCAGTACACAACATTCTACATAGCCTTTTGTGTTTCTGTTTCCTAATAAAAGTAGAGGCTTAGAGCTCAAACTGAATCCTTAGCGACAGTACACAAACAACAGTTTTAAACCGAGAGTGAGGTTACCATTGGAGAAGAGCGCCCCTTGAGGAAAGCTGAGCTCATGACTGTGCTCCGCCTGACAGGAATACAAGGCTTTAGCCTCTCTGTAAAAACACCAGAGGGAGTTAGAGACAAGACCATTAAGGAAACTCACAAACATCACTGTCAACATCGACAACACTTAAACTTTGGCTTTTTTAAATACAGACAATATCAAGAAATTCAGTCAAATTACAGCACATTTCAGTTCTAGACAATAATTTGATTGTTTTCAGTAACCAAGAGCCTTTTTAAAACACACTTTACTGCAATATTTTTATTATTTGCAAAGAAAGTAGGGCTGGAAAAAAAACAACTCAACAACAAAATATACAGAACAATACGGAAGAGGATTGCGGCCAAGCAATAATAAAAAATAAAACCATCTCGAGATTAAAGTTTCAAGAAAAAAGTCGAGATAAAATGTTGAGAATAAAGTCATTAAATTATGAGAATAAAGTCATTAAATGATGAAAATGTCGTTAAATTATGAGAACAAATTCGTAATTTAACGAATTTGTTCACATAATTTAACGACTTTTTTCTCATCATTTAATGAGTTTATTCTCAACATTTTATCCCACCATTTTTTTTTTTCGAAATTTAACGATATTTTTCTCATAATTTAACGAATTTGTTCTCGTAATTTAACGACTTTTATCTCGAAATTTAATGAGTTTTTTCTCGTAATTTAACGAGTTTATTCTCAACATTTTATCTCGAAATTTAACGAGTGTTTTCATGTAATTTAATGACTTTATTCTCAACATTTTATCTTGACTTTTATCTCGTAATTTAACGATTTTATTCTCAACATTGTATCTCGACTTTTTTCTCGAAATTTAACAAGTTTTTTTCTCGTAATTTGACGAGTTTATTCTCAGCAATTTATCTCAACTTTTTTTCTCTAAATTTAACAACTTTAATCTCGAGATGGCTTTATTTTTTTATTATTGCTTGGCCCTAATCCTCTTCCGTAGAACAAAGACCGAATTCTGCCCAAGAAAGTGTTATGTAATTCTAGGGATAGCTTAGCATTCAAAAGTTTGGGGTCAGTAAGAATTTTTTTTCAAGTAATAAATACATTAGATGCATTAAAGATGATAAAGATGGTATAATGTTTCAAAAAATGTATTAAGCAGCATGACATTTAAAATAAGAAATGCTTATTGAGCAGCAAATCAGCATATTAGAATGATTTCTGAAGGATCATGTGACATTCAACAGAAATAAACTACATTTTAAAATATATTAAAATATCAAACTTAATTTGTAATAATATTTCACAATATTACTGCTTTACTGTATTTTTGATCAAATAAATACAAAAACTACCCCAAACTTATGAACAATAGTGTATAAGGAAAAATGCCAGACAATGACATAGAATAGACTTCAGAAATATCCTCATAAGATATAATACAGCATAAATGATATCTGATCAGGACTGCATTGTCTTTCTCTTAGTGCACAGTGCACTTTAGCTGTTGTGAAATTTTAACACACATTTGCGCAGATTTACCCCATTAAATCAGTGCAGACAATGCAAGTTATATATACACACACACACACACACACACACACACACACACACACACACACATATATATTATACACATACATATCTTTATCTATCTATCTATCTATCTATCATCTGTATATCTATCTATATATTATCTGTATATCTATCTATATATTATCTGTATATCTATCTATATATTATCTGTATATCTATCTATCTATCTATCTATCTATCTATCTATCTATCTATCTATCTATATCTCTCTATATATATATATATCTATATCTATATATATATATATACACATACACACACATCCATATTTATATATATATATATTTATATATTATATAGATATATATATTTATATATATATACAAATAAAAAAATAAACACACACACACACACACTCAAACTTTTATTAGGAGTCAATTAATCACATCTAACATAAAAGTTTGTAAACACATGCACACATATACACAAACTTTTATGTTAGATGTGACTCATTGCGATTAATAATACACTTAACTGGCTTATTACCTTCCTATTGTTGGCTGGGAAATCATAGGACTCTCAAAGATTGCTGCCCGGCAGGCCACACTGGGGGATAAAAGCATGCCACATTTGATATCATATTGACAGCAACTGAGATCAGTGTAACAAACTGATTTTTCATTATGACAGAAGATCACTGAGGCTTTTGCTTACACAGATCCCGGTCTCTGGTAACCATTGCTGGCTGAGGATTCAGCTCTGTATCTCACACTCTCTTTAGGAGGAAGATCAGGCAGATGGAGGGACTTGAGACTGTCTCTTTGACTGCGTGACACCAGGCTCTGGATGGAGCCGTGACAACTTCTGAAACCTGTGCGTTACCAAGAAACGTTTGTGTGAATCATTATTGAGGGAAAAGTATCCGTTATGTTGTTTCTTTTTCTTATGTTTCAAATGGTTACTGTAGCCGAATTCCACAAGGGGGAACAAGCGAACAATGTTTCTTTCTGTAGTCAAGGCAAAAAGGCCTTGGGAGAGACTAGGGAGCAGGATTTTATAGTTAAAGGGTTAGCTCACCCAAAAATGAAAATTCTGTCATTAATGACTCACCCTCATGTCGTTCCACACCCATAAGACCTTCGTTCATCTTCAGAACACAAATTAAGATATTTTTGATCAAATCTGATGGCTCAGTGAGGTCTGCATTGACAAAAAGTTAATTTACACTTTCAATTCCCAGAAAGCTACTAAAGACATATTTAAAACAGTTCATGTGACTACAGTGGTTCAACCTTAATGTTATTAAGTGAGGAATACTTGAATAATATGAATACTTTTTGTGCCAAAAAAACAAAATAATAACTTTATTCAACAATATCTAGTGATGGGCAATTTCAAAACACTGCTTCATGAAGCTTCACAAATATTTTGTTTCTAATCAGTGGTTCGGAGCATGAAAGTCACGTGATTTAAGTAAATGAGGCTTCCTTACATAATAAGTGTTTATACATTTCAATGTTTCACCACTGGGGGGCGTGACTTTGGCAGTTTGATACACGCTCCGAACCACTGATTCGAAAAAAAAAAAAAAAAGATTTGTAAATCTTTGAAGCTTCATGAAGCAGTGTTTTGAAATCGCCCATCACTAGATTTTGTTGAATAAATTTATTTCGTTTTTTTGGTGAACAAAAAGTATTCTCGTCGCTTCATAACATTAAGCTTCAACCACTGTAGTCACATGAACTGTTTTAAATGTGTCTTTAGTAGCTTTCTCTGCGTTTGAAAGTGCAAATTAACTTGCTGTCAATGAAGGCCTCACTGAGCCATCGGATTTTATCAAAAATATCTTAATTTGTGTACTGAAGATGAACAAAGGTTTTACAGGTGTGGATTGACATGAGGGTGAGTGATTTAATGACAGAATATTCATTTTTGGGTGAACTAACCCTTTAACTAAAACTAAAACATTTCTCGTTTAGTTTAACTTGATGTACTAAAATAACAAAAACTGAAATAAAAGGTAATAAAAACTATACAGACTATATAAAAAACAATAAATATAAAGTAATACTTCTAGTAAACATGACAAAAACACAACAAAACTACTAAAACTTTAATGAAAATGAAAACAGAAAATACAAAAATAAAAACTATTTTACAATATAAAAAACCCTAATATCTCAGATCTCAGAAAATAATACTGCTAGAGAGGTAGAGAAACTGTTTTATGAAGAAGATATTTGCATTCTGAGAAGTAATGCATATAATAGGATGTTTAGGAAGACTAAGGTGGATGAATGTGAACCAGAAGTGTACATGTCTGGAAACAGGAAAGAAACTTATGATAATTTTTTTGCAAAAATGCAGCTAAATGTACTCTTTCTTACCCTCAGAAATGTGAAGTGAAGTGAGAGAAGAACAGGTGGACAGACTGCGTTGTTCTTCCCCATGATTCTCCAGTGTCTCTCCTAGGGTCCTCTGGAGAATCTCTGAAGCCGGAGAGCTTCGATCTCCTGGGCTTGTACTCAGTGCTTCTTCCCATTCTCCGTCAGTCTTGTTGGCATCCTCTTTGGAGCTGGAATCTGGGCTGGTGGTGCAAGCAGGGCTTTTAGGCCCATTGGAGGAGGGAGATGAAGTGGTCCAGCACAGACTCCCTGATGCCTTGTGTTTGGAACGAGAAGGGGAGCCCGTCTTAGAGCAGCTGTTCTGCTCTGAAGAGTGCGATGAGAGAGACTCCATACTGCCCATAGGAGTGCTACTTGGACTGCTGCTGAATGTGTCACCTGATGGAGAGAAGGGATTAAATTGACTACTCTAACAGATGGACAAAAATGCCTGTTTTTGGGGACACTCACTGTCAGCATCAGCCAGGCACAGGGTGGGAGGGTACAGGCCTCTGGATTTACGGGACCCTGAGGACAGGCAGATGGCTTTGCTGCGACGGGCACTGGCACGAGACTGAGAGTGAGAGTGAGGCTGAGGCTGTGGCAGGGGGACGTTAGGGTCAGGAGCTTGATGAAATATCTAAGAAAAGAAAAGAAAAGTGTTTTGATCTAACCAAAGAACATTAGATGAGCAAAAGTATATAAAAACAAATATTTGATAGTTGAGAAGTAGGGCTGTACCATATACAGTATCTGTACCTTTTTGGTTATCGCAATACACTACCGTTCAAAAGTTTGGGGTCG
Organism: Chanodichthys erythropterus; assembly: GCF_024489055.1. NCBI lineage: Eukaryota > Metazoa > Chordata > Actinopteri > Cypriniformes > Xenocyprididae > Chanodichthys > Chanodichthys erythropterus. Next base: position 22,926,027 of record NC_090242.1, on the reverse strand, counting down.
AGAAGATTTTTTTTGAAAGAAGTCTCTTATTCTCATCAAAGATGCATTTATTTGATAAAAAATACATCCAAATCAGCAATATTGTGAAATATTATTACAATTTAAAATAACAGTTTTCTATTTTAAAATTTTAACTTATTTCTGTGATGGTAAATCTGAATTTTCAGGGTTAGTTCACATAAAAATGAAATTTCTGACATTAATTACTCACCATCATGTCGTTCCAAACCCGTGAGACATTTGTTCATCTTCTGAACACAAATTAAGATATTTTTGATGAAATCCAAGAGGTATCCAACTCATCCATAGACAGCAATTTAACCACCACTTTCAAGGTCCAGAAAGGTACTAAAGAAATTTTTACAATAGTCCATGTGAGTGCAGTGAATACTATTTGTGCGCAAAATCAAAACAAAAATAACGATTTTATTCATCAATGCGTGTGATGCTGGCCAATAATGACTTAGCTTTCGGACGTAGGACCTGGAAGCGCTGAACGTAAACAGCGTATGAGAATGACACGGAAGAGAAGATATTGTTGAATAAAGTTGTTATTTTTGTTTTTGCGCACAAAAGGTATTCTCGTCGCTTAATAAAATTAAGGTTGACCACGGCAGTCACTTGGACTATTTTAACAATGTCTTTAGTACCTTTCTGGACCTTGAAAGTGGTGGTTATATTGCTGTCTATGGAGGAGTCATATACCTCTCGGATTTCATCAAAAATATCTTAATTTGTGTTCCGAAGATGAACAAAAGTCTTACAGGTTTGGAACAACATGAGGGTGAGTAATTAATGACAGAAATTTCATTTTTTGGGTGAACTAACCCTAACTAAAATAAAAACTAAAACTATTAAATTTAAAATAATTGATTCTAGTATTATTAACCATTTTATTTGGAGTTTATTCAGGCAAAATGTTATAAAATTGTAATACTGGATATTTACTAGTTAGTGGCAGTAATATGAATTATTTATTGGCTAGAATTTTAAATATTATTGTTAAAAGGTAAACCTAGTAGTCAGATAAGCAATTCTCATCTTTTATTTAACAATTTCTTCCTCTATCAGCATGCTGTCTATTAAAAGAGAATTGTTTAAATGATCACCTTATCATAGTTTTCTATCAGGATCTCTACAACAATATTTTGAAATTTGATGTTCATCATGGCAGCAACTGTCTCTTCCTGAGAACGCATGAGCGTTGGGCCAAAAATCACACCCAGGTTAGACACGGTCATCAGATTCTTCTGACTATGTGTGGAAACCCTGTCAAAAACAGCAGAACATTTTTTTATGGTTAGCACCACCTTGTGGAATTTAAAGCACACTCATGAACGAATGTACTAGACGTGCAGTTTCTTCTTCAACGTTCAAGAACTAGAGCGACATACACATGAAGATGTTTTATCAGAATATCCAGCATCTCTTTATTCTTGTCGGGGAGCTTGTGGACGAGGGCGTGAACAGCACAGACCCTGTAGTTCTGATCATCAGACTCTAAAAAACAATCCAAAAGCATCTAATCATCAAATAAACAGTCACAGATGGAAGGATGAGTTCACAGAGGAGAAAACATGCTGGAACTCACTGACTGCCATGATGAAGTCTTTGTGGAGTCTGTAGGTCATGAGAGGTTCTGCCAGACACCTGCAGGGAACAGAATGACTTACTTTATTTCCTTGATAACATGCCATTTTCAAAAAGTAAAGATTATGGTAATTATTTACAAACCGGAGATAATTCTTCAGGCCACTAGTGATGGTCTTGTTATCCCAGGTGTCTGGGTCAAGGTCCATATCTGCAGGAGCTTTGGCTGCTGGAAGGGTAAAATGAACTCATATTAAATGGAATTTGGCTTCAAAAACATATGTTTAAAGGGTTAGTTCACGCAAAAATGAAAATTATCCCATGATTTACTCACCCTCAAGCCATCCTAGGTGTATATGACTATCTTCTTTCAGATGAACACAATCAGAGCTATTATTTAAAAATATCCTTGCTCTCCAAAGCTTTATAATGGTAGTGAATGGGGGGCGTGTTTTGAGGCCAAAAATATATGCAGCCATCCATCATAAATATAATCTATACAGCTCCAGGGGGTTAATAAAGGCCTTCTGAAGTGAAGTGATGGATTTTGTAAGAAAAATATCCATATATACAACTTTATAAACTAAAATAACTAGCTTCCGGAGAGCCAGGATATTCTCCGATTGTGTTCATCTAAAAGAAATGTGTAAACGATGGGATAATTTTCATTTTTGGGTGAACTATTCATTTAAGGATATTGTAAATAGTGTATTTCTAACAAACAATATATATTTTAAAACAATAGTTTAAAATGGTACTATGTTAAAGTCTTTATGTATATGAATTTATCAGGTTTCTGTAGGAAAAAACAACATTCTGTACTACTGGATTTCTAAATTACTGTACCAAATACTGAAGTCATCAGTCGCTGGACTTTAGAGTTAACTCCACCTATTCTGTACAGTCCCATTGTGTTAATGCCTAGACATGAAAGGGAAAAGACAATTTTTGTATTATAAGCAATTAAACGCAATAAAAAAGTTAAAATATTCTGTAAGTTAATCAAAAAATGTAGTTCATTTAGTAGCTAAATAAACTTCTTGTATTTAAGTTTAATAAATGATTACTGATTCAATGAAAATTAAAGTCATATTTTTGTTTAGACATGTCGTATCATTCAGACTTTGAGGTCAGTGAGATTTTTTGGAAAACGTCTCTTGTGCTTTTCAAGGCTGCATTTATTTGATCAAAAATATAGTAAAAACAGTAATATTGCTAATTGTTTTCTATTTTAATATATTTTAAAATCCAATTTATTATTGGCAAAGCTGAATTTTCAGCAGCCATAACTCCAGTGATTAATAGAAAATTAAAAAAAAAAATGCATTACAAAAAATAAAAGCATTTATTTTAAATGCAAATGTTTTTATAACAATATAAAAGTCACTTAAAGGGATAGTTCACCCTTTCAAAAATGAAAATTCTGTCATCGTTTACTCACCCTCAAGTTGTTCCAAACCTGTATGAATTTCTTTCTTGAACAAAAAGGAAGATATTTGGAAGAATGTCAGTAACCAAACAGATCTACCATTGACTACCATAGTATTTATTTTTCCTACTATGGTAGTAAATGGGGAGTGAGAATAAAGAAATACTATGGTAGATCTGTTTGGTTACTGACATTCTTCCAAATATCTTCCTTTGTGTTCAGCATAAGAAAGAAATTCATACAGGTTTGGAACAACTTGAGGGTGAGTAAACAATGACAAAATATTCATTTTTGTTTGGGTGAACTATCCCTTTAAAGTTACTATAACTTTTTGATCAATTTAATGTATCCTTGCTGAACAAAAGTATTCATTTTTTACTGAAAAATTTTTTGAACGGTAGTGTACATACATGCACATAACACATGTCATAAAACCCGTAATGCAAAACTTAAATGAAATGAAAAGGATGCAGAGACTCACCTCTTGTTTCCACAAGCTCTATACACTTCCTTACAAAATTAAAGCCTGCTTCATTTAGGAATGCTGCGGGCACAGAGAGTTTATATGTTTTATAAATATGAGGCCAATGCAGGTTAACTATTTTTGTCTTATGAATCAAAAAGCATGTGGAAGCAAGTTCAAATTGAACTCTATGTCTGTATTACAAACTGCAAAATGAAACAGTTCATCTTACTCTACACCAAAAATGACAATTAAATAGATGAACTTACTTTCCTCTTTCTTGCTCAGAAGTGCTGGAAGGGTGTAAATCTAGAAGAAATCAGAATGTGTTTATAAAACACAAAAGATAAATGTGATTTAAAGCATATACATTAATGAAATAAATTGCATAATCCATATCTCTTCACAGAAATAAATTATAAGGCCGAATATACAAAATACAATTTATAGTTTTACACTATAAACATACGCCCACTAATAATCCTTTGTATATAAGAATTCACAAACTCAGCTAAATAATAACGGTGCAATGAGGGTCAAATGAGTTGAAGCCAATCAACTACAGCTGACAGCATAAGAGTCCAAACAAAGAGTCATTAGTGAAGTGTAAATTCTCTTTTTCCTGTCCATGTGTAAACTATTCATTGCCTGGAGTTCAAAGAGCCTCTATAACAACAATTACGTGCCTATAATGGGAAAAGGGAGTCAGTGATAACTTGGGCTAAAGAAAAAATAAAACCTCTTTAAAGTGCACAAATAATGCAAATGGGTTTCCTTGTCTGTCATTGGTCAGCCAAACAGATATCCTGACTTGAATGCCATTGGTTAAACTGAGAATAAAAGACTTTGTTTTACCGTCTTTTACTGTTATCTTATCAGTTGTTCTTGCACTGTGAACAGACATATGTTTATCAAACTGAGAGCAGAGTCTCATTTTGAGCAGCCTAGGCTGGGCGGCTGCTCTTACCGGCTCTTTTCCGTCCATGGCCTCCATCCACAGCCTTCTGTTGGATTCAGAGAGAGCCTGAAGAGTGATGATGCCATGCCTGGGGGACAGATTGATAGACGTTAACTCTCAACTACTGGTGTAAGGTGAGAGGTGGTATAAGAATTTTGCATAATTTATCTGTTTATTTATTACCAGGATTTTTTAAATCAAGCTCTAAGCATTAAGCCTATGCATAATGAGAGGTTTCCAAAGCTTGCAAACAAAGCTTGGAGTGTAGCAAAAAGAAGTTTTTCCTTCACTTCCATTCACCGGCTCCAACTTGGCAAAAGAAAACACATTTTACCTGAGTTGCAAGGTTTTAATTAATGCAATGAGTTAAAGGCACGGGTATCACAAAATAAACCAAACACATGTCTTTCTACAGGCTTTATGCCAAACTTGAAATGAACAAATAGGAAAGTGTTAACAGCTGTACGAACTAACAGTGATACCTTTAGACTTTTAAGGTAATCAGCTAACCTAGCTAGTTCTTGATATTGTTGGTGTTTTATTCAGTTTAAATATCTAAATGTTAATAAGAATAAAAATGAAAATATCATTCTGCATATGTGATGGACATCGGTTATGCTCATCTTTGCTGGCTCCTTTGAAGGTCTCTTGAGTAAAACAGCTCTATATTTAACAAAGCACATAAAAAACCTGAATCGGAAGCGATGCAACCTGTTTTACAGGTTGTTGTGCATAACTCCCATTGTGTTACCACTCACTAACTTTACTCGTCCAGCACTTAAAGTATAGTTTGAATCACAAATCATTCAACTGACTTATTTCTGGTTTGGTTTTGGTCAAAAACACTCACAAAATGTACTAGTTTTAAGTCTGAAGCTTCACCGAATCCATCAGAGCAGCTACTAAATTAACATCTGATTGACTTGACTGAACAACATGTCTGAATTTTTTGTAATTAGTGATATAAATAAACAGTAAAATGTTACAAAAATAGAACCTTTTGTTTAGCATGTTTAGGACACGGTTATATAGCATTAAAAAGTAACTTAGGGAGTTTTCACACTTGTAGTTTGGTTCTCTCTCTTTTTTTGGGACCAAAAACGAAGATGAAACATTTAGTCCTGGTTTGCTTAGTGTTCACACTGTCATTTTTAACAATGAACCTAAATATACAAAACGAAAAACAGCTTTTATGATGTACAGTACAGTCCAAAAGTTTGGAACCATTAAGATTTTTAATGTTTTTAAAAGAAGTTTCATCTGCTCACCAAGGCTACATTTAATTAAAAATACAGTAAAAACAGTAATATTGTGAAATATTATTACAATTTAAAATAACTGTGAACTATTTAAATATATTTGACAAAGTAATTTATTCCTGTGATGCAAAGCTGAATTTTCAGCATCGTTACTCCAGTCTTCAGTGTCACATGATCCTTCAGAAATCATTCTAATATGCTGATTTGCTGCTCAATAAACATTTATGATTATTTTCAATGTTGAAAACAGTTGTGTACTTTTTTTTTTTTTTTCAGGATTCCTTGATGAATAGAAAGTTCAAAAGAACAGCATTTATCTGAAATACAAAGCTTCTGTAGCATTATACACTACCGTTCAAAAGTTTGGGGTCAGTAAGAATTTTTATTTTTATTTTTTTGAAAAGAAATTAAAGAAATTAATACTTTTATTCAGCAAGGATGCATTAAATCAATCAAAAGTGGCAGTAAAGACATTTATAATGTTACAAAAGATTAGATTTCAGATAAACACTGTTCTTTTGAACTTTCTATCCATCAAATAATCCTGAAAAAAATATTGTACACAAATATTTTGTACAATTGTATACATTAAATGTTTCTTGAGCAGCAAATCAGCATATTAGAATGATTTCTGAAGGATCATGTGACACTGAAGACTGGAGTAATGATGCTGAAAATTCAGCTTTGCCATCACAGGAATAAATTACTTTGTGAAATATATTCAAATAGAAAACAGTCATTTAAAATTGTAATAATATTTCACAATATTACTGTTTTTACTGTATTTTTAATTAAATAAATGTAGCCTTGGTGAGCAGACGAAACATAAAAAATCTTAGTGGTTCCAAACTTTTGGACTGTACTGTATATTGTTTGCGACAGAACTTACAGAACATCTAAAACAATGCTATGTGCTGGGCTACATCAAAGCCTTTACATATACAAAGATGGTGCACTCATATTACTATGAATGGGAGAAAGTGCAACACTAAGTCCCGCCTCTTAAATATAAGAGCCAGTCGCCAATTGGTAAAGTAACTGGTACGAATGCGTGTAGTAGGAATGAATTCGGATGTACTACGTCTGCCATGTTGTTACTGTCACATGACTTACCAGCGTCAGTTACGTCCCTTCAACTCTATTCACAAATCCTCTCCCATGGCCTCATGAGATAGTAAAGTGTCCATCATATGCACACTTCAGTATCTCACCGAAAGTACTAAGTCATCCGGGTCCTTTTCGAATACTATGAATTCGGACATACTCTGTTCGCATACTGTTTTTAGTGTTTTTGTTTGGTGCATCAAGGTTCGGACGGAAGCATTATTTAAGTAAACTTATTCAAATGAACTGCATTAACAGAGCATTTGTTCTGGAGTTTGTTTTAATCAAAGCAAACCTTCCAAGTGTGAACAGACCCTTAAATAGAGCACATCAGGGGAAGGGAGCTCAGGTTTTTTTTTAAAGTGATATTATTAGAACATGGCAGCAGTCCAGGATAAAAGTGCAACGTACCGATGGGCTTTAGAGAAACATTGCAGATAACTGAACAGAAGCCCTTCACAAGGGTTACCTCTTCAGTTATGAGGAGAGAAAAGAAGAGATGGAAGGAAGGAGAGAGTGTTGAAAATGACAGACTGAAGAGAGTATTAAACACAATCTCCTACAGCACTCAAAATTCTCTCACACACCTTTCCACCACCTCAATGTCGAAGCAGAATCGCTTGTCAATAGAGTCAGTCCTCCGTCTGATGCAGGACTTCAGCTTAAACATCTCAGGGGGACTCATGATCAGTCCATTCTATTGATAAAAGACAAAATATATCTAAATATAAACATGAGAAATTAAGCGAATAACATTTAAATACTAAACATATAATACCTGTTTGCCTCCAGATTTGAATTCAGAGTTGCTCATCGTAAACATTTTGGTCCCTTTCTCATATGTGCAGTAATGGCGACTCCATGTGCACCCCAAGGGTCCTTCAACAGAAGACAGATGATCACTAATGCACATGAATTGTTCCCGTGAACAAGAATTTATACCTATTAACAATCTACTTCGAAATCAATATTCTAAATATACACTTGTGTTCAAAAGTTTGGGGTCAGTATGTTTATTATGACTTTTATTCAGGAAGGCTACATTATATTGATCAGTACAGACTTTTTTGACAGGAAAGACTTTGGTTGCACTTACTTATTTTACAGTACGAGCACATACATGTACTTACCGTGTACTTACCTAAGACAGTACTGGTAATATAAGGTAACTACATGGGTTAGGGTTAGGGTTAGGGTTAGGGGTAGGGGTAGGTTCAGGGTTAGAACCTAGTTATTACCCAGTTATCGCAATTACTACAATAAGTACATAGTATGTACATGGGCAACAGGACTGTAAAATAAAGTGCTAACAAAAGTTTTACATGGTTACAATTTTTTTAATTTCAAATACATGCTGTTCTTTCAATTATTTTGACTTTGATTTATTCATCAAAAAACGTATCACCATTTTAAGCAGCACAATTGTTTGACCCCAAACTTTTGAACGTTATATTATATTATATAATATTTATTCATTATTATTATCAGTATTCTAAATGTATATTATAACTTACATATTTAACATTTAGCTCTATTTTAGTGTATATATACACTAAAATATATATATATATATATATATATATATATATATATATATATACACACACACACACTACCGTTCAAAAGTTTGGGATCGGTAAGATTTGTAATATTTTTAAAAGAAGTTTTGTCTGCTCACCAAGATTGCATTTATTTAATTAAAAATACAGTAAAAACTGTAATATTGTGAAATATTATTACAATTTAAAATAACTTTTCTATTGGAATATAATATAAAATGTAATTTATTTTGTGTGTTGGCAAAGCTTAATTTTCAGCATCATTACTGCAGTCTTCAATGTCACATGATCCTTCAGAAATCATTCTAATATGATGATTAGTTCCTCAAGAAATATTTGTTATTATTATCAATGTTGAAAAAAAGTTGTGTACTTTTTTTTCAG